>NC_046169.1:9181551-9464051 GCF_011064425.1 Rattus rattus
GGGCAAACGCTTGCGTTTTATAAATGTGTTTCCTTTCACTGATATTTTTCTGGGTGGCGAGGAACATGGGAAATGAGTGTAGCAAAATGGTTTGAGAACAACCAGCCGGTGGGGATGCTGTTTGTCAGACTGAAAGTAAAAAATAAAGTAACTGTTCTCAACATTGATTACTTGCAGTTGGCGGGAAGGGACTCCCCAGTAAGGGCGGAAATGCCGGGAAATCTTCAACACTACGGAAGGTAGGGCTTCTGCTGTTCGGTTTGCAGTGTTGGCTTCCACATCTGTCCTGGTAACGTCCCAAGCACTGGGTTGCCCTGTGAGCAGTAATCCAGACAGGAAGTTCTGTTGTCTCCAGTGACGTCGCACTGTTTCTTTACAGAATTCTGATTTGCTGTTACCCAATGGCATCTGGCATCAACAGAACATTGGCGTCCATTGACTAGCGTGTTTTCTTTGTTATGTTTACAGTTTACCTCATTGATTGATCATCTCTGTGTTTACTTTGAAGATTTCTTACTGGACCCTTGAACCTTAATGATCCAGGAGCAAAATGCAGATTCCCCAAAATTTTTGTAAATACAGATGACACTTATGAAGAGCTCCATTTAATTGTTTATAAGGTAACAATTGTTTCCCTCCAGTGTTGCAGATGTGCTAAACCTCCCTTGCATGTGTAGACCAGCACCGGTGCGAACCTCCTAAGTGTTTCTTGGGAAGGGTGTTGCAAGTTCTGATTTCTGTAAAACTAAAAGGATGTTCTCCTGCAGCACGAAGTTGGCTTTTACCCCTCGTAGGCAATTTTGCTGTTAGTGAAAGAACTGCTGGCTAAGGTGGGATGTTCGAGTGTCCACACACCCAAGGTGTGAGGGCTGCCTCAGGGCACTGACGCACAGCCGCCACACTTCAGAGCCTGCTTCTGCTCTGACCCTAGCGTTTAGACGGACTAAAGTAAGGCCGCACTTGGTCTCTCAGGGCTTCTTGTAACAATAGGTATGTATGTGTGGGCTGAGTTTTCTTTTCATTTTGGATGAGGCTTCACTGTTTGCCTAGTCTGGTCTTTTTTTTTTTTAATATATAGTTATTTATTATATATAAGTACACTGTAGCTGTCTTCAGACACACCAGAAGAGGGCATCAGATCCCATTACAGATGGTTGTGAGCCACCATGTGGTTGCTGGGATTTGATCAGGACCTCTGGAAGAGCAGTCAGTGCTCTTAACCACTGAGCCATCTCTTTAGCCCACCTAGTCTGGTCTTTAACTCCTGGGAGCAAGTAGTCTTACTTCTGCCTCCTAGTAGCTGGGACTGCAAGCATATGCCACTGTGCCTGGGTAGTGCTTCTCTCCTCTCTCTCCCTCTCTCTCTGTCTCTCTCTCTGTGTCTCTCTGTCTCTGTCTCTCTCTCTTCTCTCTCTTTCTTTCTCCCTCTCTCTCTGTCTCTTTCTCTGTGTCTCTCTGTCTCTGTCTCTCTCTCTGTCTCTCTCCTCTCCTTTCCCTCCCTCCTTCTCTCCCCTCCCCCTTCTCCCCTCTCCTTTGCCATTTCTCTTTAGGCAGCTGTGGTACAAGAAAGAGAAGTGGTCACAGGCCTGTCTTCTCTCATATGTGAGACTACAAATATGTTTCAATTCAAAGGCTTAGAAGCCATGTCTTAGGAGACAGCAGGATGTCACTGGGGGAATCCTTTCACTGTCTGGAAAGTGGAATGATTAGATCAATGCCTGAGAGAAAGGTAAGGGTAGAGAAGGCTCCAACCTAGGCTTTGAGGAGACAGGGCTGAGGCGGTGACCACCTGTGTCACCTTCAGAGCACACAGAAACCCCCAGCTCAGCAGGGCCAGCTCTTCCTGTCCTTGCACACAGACAAGTCTGCAGCTGAGGAAGTGACAGAGCCACAGAGACCAAGATGGGAGCCTCTGCCTGAGAAGCAGGTGGCTCTTCCTTGAGTTCCGTCTGCCTGGCGTGACTGTCCCTCTCATCCTGTCCCTCTCACATACATGTCCTAAAATCCACCATCCCTCAGCAGCTCAAGGGTCTCTTCTGCTTCAGTATGACAGAAACAAACAAACCAAAGCATCAAAACCCCACAGGCTCTAAAGGGGGGAAATTGATTCTGGGAGCGATGAGTATTTAAAACAATCCATGCCCATGGAGCCGGAGGCGGCTCAGCAGTTAGGGGCTCTGACGAGGACCTCAGTTTGACTCCCAGCACCCAGGCAGGGCACTCACTGCTGACTGTAACTCCAGCCCCAGGGGTCTGAGCTCTGTACGCCCCAGGTACATATGTAGTCCATACACATGCTGCAGGCACAATCATATAAAAGCAGTGTGCATTGAATTGATTAGAGAAGTTGTGTGCAGTAAGGTGAAGCAGGGTGGTATGAAAGGGTCCACGTAGGCCAAGTAATGGCCCCTGTCTATGACCAGAGCACTCAGGAGGCCGAGACAGGGAGGTCATCAGTTTGAGTCAGCCTAGCATTACACACTACAGTAACCTCAGTTTAATTAAAACTATAATTTAGTTTTTTTTATTGTGGGTGGTTGTAGTGGTGCATGCCTTTGATTCCAGCACCAGAGAGGTGAATCTAGGCCACCCTGGTCTACATACTGAGTTCCAGGCTCTGGAGACCCTGTCTCAAAACCATGGTGATAAGATGAACACTATTATGTTAACACCATCTCTCTCAAGTACTCTGTCCTGTATACAATAACTTTCCATTCCTTACCTTGAAAATGCAGCGTGTGTGTGCGTGTGTGCGTGTGTGTGTGTGTGTGTGCGCGCGTGTGCGTGCGCGCACTCATGTGATCTCGAGCACACGCGTGCGTGCGTGTGTTTACCTAACATGCTCAAAGTCCTTGTGTTTTAGTTAGGGTTCCTGTTGCTGTCTTTTTTTTTTTTTTTTTTTTTTCAAATCTAAAAAAGTATTTATATAGTTTCTGTTACATAATAGTTAATAAATGAGTTTCCTAGTACCCTCTTTTTTTTTTTTTTTTTTTTTATTAACTTGAATATTTTTATATACATTTCGAGTGTTATTCCTTTCCGGTTTCCGGGCAAACATCCCCTCCCCCTCCCCTTCCTTATGGGTGTTCCTCCCCACCCCTCCCCCATTGCCGCCCTCCCCAACAGTCTAGTTCACTGGGGTTCAGTCTTAGCAGGACCCAGGGCTTCCCCTTCCACTGGTGCTCTTACTAGGATATTCATTGCTACCTATGAGGTCAGAGTCCAGGGTCAGTCCATGTATAGTCTTTAGGTAGTGGCTTAGTCCCTGGAAGCTCTGGTTGCTTGGCATCCTGTTGCTGTCTTAAAACACCGTGACCAAAAGCAAATTGTGGAGGAAAGGGTTCATTTCAGTTTCCATTTTTATATCATACAGTCCACCATCAGGGAAGTCAGGGCAGAGCTGACACGGAGGGCTTCGGAGGGCTATGGAGGGTGCTGCCGATGGCTTGTCCTGAAGATTCGCTCAACCTGCTTTCTCATAGAACCCGGGACCACCAGCATCGTATTGGTGGTGCAACAGTGGCCTCTAGCTGCAAAAGTGCAGGAGCCCTGGACTGTTTTCACTTGAGACACCAACTGCTTTCTTGAGGTGTCTCTAAGATCACCTTTAAGACCAGTACGTAGTTCAGAGGAGAAGCAGAACTCAGAAAAGCAGTTATGCTCATAGGTACAGCTTGCCACAGTGAATGACCGAATGGAAGTCAGTCTGGGGCTGGAGAGTGATTAAGAGGGCTGCGGACTAGAGTGAGGGCCTGAATTTAGATCTCAGCCCAACATGAGAAGCCAGGCATGGTCTCCTGTGCATCTTTATCTCCAGCTCTAGGGGTGTGGCGGGGGAGTCCCAGGAAAGAGGGCTGCTGGGGCTGCAACAAAACCCCGTTAGCTCCAGGTTTAAGAAAAGACTCTGCCTCAGAGGAGTAAGGAAGAGCAGTGCCGTCCTCTGTCTCCATGCGTGTGCACACACACCTGCACACGTGTACAGCACGGGCAAGAAGAGGTGTGTGTGACAGGGTCTGGGAGTCAGCAGACTGGCCCTCTTCAGACGGCACCGCCGATCTCTGCAGTGATGGGGGAAGGGCAGCGATGTCCTCCTGGGAAGTTGGCCACCACGGCCGGGTTTTTATCAGGGATTGGCTGTGGGCACTCAGCTGGCCTCCTCGTGGTTGCCCTTCCTCCCCAGCCCTGCCTGAGTCAAGCTGATACTGAAGGACCGTGAAGGGATAGCCCTTGTGGTTTGTTGTGGTTGTGATTCCTGTGTCTGGGTAGGTGTGAGGGTGAGGCCATCGTGATTTGGGAAATGTTCTCCTAGTTTTGGAGGACTTGGAGAATGATGTTAAACTTTAAATGTTTGGTGGAATTCCCAGTAGGACTCTGTACATGGGTGTTTCTGTGTAAGGGTCTTTTTTTTTTAAAGTTTTATTTCTTTTGCAACAGGGTCTCGCTATGGAGCTCTAGGTGTCCTGGAACTGCCTCTGTAGGTCAGGCTGGCCTCAGACACACAGACATCCACCTGCCTCTAGAGACTCACTCCCCCTGACTGAGGTTTTGAATTATGAGTTTCTTGTTGGTGGTCTATCTTGTTTTTCTTTTTCTTCTGGAGGCCATTTCAGTAGTTTGTGTTTTCTCGGGAAATTGTGAACCCCATGAAGTTTAACTAGTTTGTTGGCACACAGCTCTTCACGGTACTGAAGTGTTGGTTTTACTCCTTTGCTGTGGAGTTGATATCTCCCTTTGATTGTTGCTTCTGGCAATGCGTTTTCTGTCTTTTTTATTTTCTTTTTAATTCAAGCATGTGTTAAGAGGTTTTTCAGTCTTTTGTTCGTTTTTCCCAGCAGCCCGTTAGCTTCCTGTGCTGTCTGCCTTGCTGCTGAGTCCTTCCAGCTTTGACTCCTTCCCCTTCCTGCTGTTTGCTTCAGGCTCCGTTTGCCCCTTTGTCCAGGTCTTCAGATGTGAGCCTAGGTCCTCAGCTTTAGCTCTTTCTTCCTATTAGTCGTTTGCAGTTATAAAGCCCATCAGCGTTCACACAAACGCTTTGTAACACAGTGTCCGCGTGGTCGGTGCCTGTGAGCGCAGCTGCCTTTAGAGGCCAGAGGTGCCAGATTCCCCTGGCCCTGGAGCCGAGTGTTGTGCTAGGACTAAGCTCAAGTCCTCTGCAAGGGCAGTGCGTGCTCTTAACTACTGAGCCATCCCTTCAGACCCTGTTTGCTTTCCTCTTTTAGACGTGATCTCATGTAGCTCACACTGCCCGTGACTTCCTCCTGCTCCTGCCTCTATCTGGTATTTCAGGTGGGCAGCAGCATGCTTGGCAATCTTAGCTTTATCTGTGGTCTTGGCTGCTGTTTCTGGCTAACGTCATACCTGGAGTTATTTGCTGGAACGAAAGATGGCAAGGCTGTAGTGAAGTGCTCTCTTCTTACAGTTTTTACTGTCAAGTGTACACAGAGGGACTAGAACAGCGAAGTCCCAGGCACCCAGCGAAGGAGAATTAGATGCCAGTATTCGTTTGTTTGTTTGAGTTTCCTACAGGGTTTCTCTGCATAGTCCTGACCGCCCTGGAACTCACTGTGTAGACCAGTCTAGGCTCAAACTCAGAGATCCGCCTGCCCCTGCCTCGCAAGTGCTAAGATTAAAGGCGTGCGCCACCACCTTCCAGTTTAAGGTGCCAGTTTGTCATCCGTTCCTTTATTGTTGTTTTATTTTGAGAGCATTTTAAGCTATGCCACGTCATTTGTAAATACTCCGTGTCCCTGCCTGATGAGGCCATGCGTTGTAGGCCAAGCCCCGAGACACTGTGGGAGCAAACACACAGCCCCTCCTTCCTTATCAGCTACTGCTGTCTGCCTCCACACTGCTCTGCTTGACACACCGTGTCTTCTTACAGTCGGTCTGTCCAGATGTAGAAAGACTCACCACGTTTGCTTATAGCGCTCACTCCTTCTCTGAAGCACTCGTAATCTCTGGTTTGTCTCCCCGCAGGCCATGAGCGCAGCTGTGTGCTTCATGATCGACGGTAGGTGCCCGAGTGGGTCTGCTTCAGCCCGACTGGGTCTGCAGCTTGCTGGGTCCTGTCACAGCCACAGAGAGGCTGTTTGAATCACTGCTCCCCATTTGGAACCTCTGCTACCTTCACTGACCCCTGTTAGCATTTAAAGTTCTTCCCACTGATCAGCAGTAGGACTGCTGTCTCCCTGAGCTCACTACTGGTGGGTGGGGGTAGTGCCTGCCCTCTAAGGACTCAGGGTTAAGTGAGGTGAACCTAACAGCCCACGACTCCGAGTGCTGTGCTGTGCTGTGCTGTGCTGTGCTGTGCTGTGCTGTGCTGTGCTGTGCTGTGCTGTGCGTTAAATAAATACTTGACCTTCTTAGGTGTTTGTGGGGCAGCCAGTTTGCCACTACTTAAGATATATAAAGCCTCCCCTCACAGTGAAAAGGCTTCACGTTAGCTATAACCAGCTCTCGCTTTACCTTTCTGTTCAGTTTGGACGGGGCAGGGGCTTCTGAATGTTTGTCCTATGATTGTCTTCACCTCACCTAGTTGGTCAGTAAGGTCTTCATTGGATTGTGTCAGGTACTGAGCAGTGACAGGAGCAGGCAGGAAGGATGGCGCTCAGCGCTGTGTCTTTAACCCCTGCAGCCTCCACGCAGCTCACGCTGGATTTCTGCCGAAGATTGGACAGCATCGTCGGGCCGCAGCTCACAGTGCTGGCATCTGACATCTGTGAGCAGTTTAATATCAACAAGAGAATCTCTGGGTTTGTACTCTGTCACGTTTGCTCTCGTAGACCAGCTGCTTGGGGTCAGGTTGCAGTGCCTTGTACTATAAAGCGTGCAGACAGCGTTAACCACTGCGGCATTTCCTAAGTCTAGAAAGCTCGGTCTCCTCTGTCATGTGTCCTAGGAAAGGGAGGGGTAGGTCCCGTTCGGATGTCCATTTTACTTCACAGCAGAGGCTGCTGCAGCTTGACGTGGCCTTCATTGGGGATAGTGCGGTCTTACACAGTGAGCTGCAGTCGCATGGCCAGGCACTGTACACGGAGCACACGTCATTCCCAGCACTGGACATAGTGTTAGTCTCCTAAACCAGGGTCAGCAGAGTGTTTCTTGCAACACAGCAGGTAGTAAATAAGTTGGACTTCTTGGACAATGTACTTTTATTTAAAAACAGTCACATAGTAGGGGAAATATCTTTGGTTGGGAAGTAGACTTCGTCTCTCTGGAAAGCCCTATCTTGTTAGATATCACACGTTGTTATTATTGGATGAAGCATTGGTTACAGCTTTCTGAGATCCTTGATTTGGTGCCGTTGAAGCTGCCAGGCCTTGATCTGGTTGTGTAATTCATGTGTTTGCTGTGCGTGTGTCCAGGTCAGGGAACGGTGTGCAGGAGTCGCTTCTCTCCATCCTGTGGGCCCTTGGGTTCTGACTCGGGTTCCTTCTGAGTCACCATGCCACTCCTGCCGCACAGTCTTAGTTTGTGAATTCTCTATTTGTGAGGATCTCTGGGGTTTTGGTTTTGAGACAAGGTCCCGTGGATTGAAGGCTGCCCTTCTACACTTTGCCACTGTGGCCATGCAGATTGTCACCATCTCAATGTCATGTCTGCACAGGTCTGAAAAAGAGCCCCAGTTTAAGTTCATCTACTTCAACCACATGAATTTAGCAGAGAAAAGTACAATTCACATGAGGAAGACGCCCAGCGTGTCACTCACGTCCGTCCACCCAGATCTAATGAAGATTCTAGGGGACATCAACAGTGACTTTACCAGGTACTTCCAGCAGCTTCTCACGGGAGACTGTCTTTCCGAGAAGAGACTTAAGGGAATTGTGCTTACTTATTTATTTTTGTCTTATTTATTTGTTTACACGGGGTTCACTGTACAGCCTAGGTGGTACTCAAGATCCCTCTGCCTCAGCCTCTCCATGGCTGGGATTGTGGACATATCCCAGCATGCCTAGCTAAATAATTTCCTTTAAACCAAGGGACCCAGAGCCCTTGGGAAGGAGCTGAGCCTGGGCTGTCCGTGGGTGCTGTCTCCACATCACGATGTTGCCTTTCGCACGTGACTCCTGGACTGTTTATAACTCTAACTTAGCGCTGTTCCTGGCTCCGAATTCTTTTCCTCCCCCTAGTCTAGCCGTGTACGTAAGATGACCCCACTCTGAAACTTCCTTACAGAGCAGATGAAGATGAAGAGATCATTGTGAAAGCCATGAGCGACTACTGGGTTGTGGGGAAGAAGTCTGACCAGCGGGAGCTCTACGTGATTCTCAATCAGAAGAACGCAAACCTGATCGAGGTCAATGGTGAGTGGGACCTGGTATCTCAGGAGAATTAATGCCACTGACATTGCAAGATACCTTTCCTCTGTGTTCAGAAACATTGTAGAGCCTGCACATCGTGGTGCAGACCTGTAATTCTAGCTGAGGCAGGAGGATCAGGAGATCATCCTCAGCTTCACAGGGAGCTTGAACGAAGCCTGGACTGCATGAGACCCAATCTCACAACAAGTAGATAGGGCAGTGAAGCAGCCTAGTGGGTACAGGCGCGTGCTGGCAAGCTTGGTGACATGAGTGTGATCCCTTGAGACACACACACACACACACACACACACACACACACACACACACACACACATGGAAATAGAAAGTTCTTAAAAAAAGGAAGTAAACCGGTGAGCTGGAGCCATGGCTCAGGGGTTAAGACTGAGGTTGGAACTAACCATCACCCACAGAATGGCTTACAAGCATCCGTAGCTCCATTTTCAGGGGATCTAAGACCCTCTTCTGCCCTCTTAAGGCATCAGGCACACATGTGGTAATAGACGCGTGCTGACAAAACACAGTCACATAAATAAAAATAAACATCAGAAAGCAGATCAGCAGGGCCTGCAGAGATGGCTGCCGAGGGTTAGAGCATCTGAGGCGCTTACCGAGGAAGAGTTTGGTTTGTAGCACCACATGGGGCAGTTCACAGCTCACCCGAGAGCAAAAACAAACGAAGCTCCTGGCCTTTGATCCCAGCTGCTCCAGAGGCTCACACAGGAGGATCAGAACCTCAGAGTCTGCCTAGACAATTAATGGAGTCTCTACCTTGAATATGTTCAGGAAATGAGATGGGTGAGAGGATCAGGGGAGGGATGGAACCCACTGCTACCGCCACCTAGCATGAGAGAGCATCCGAACTCCGTCTCCCCTGCAAACAAAAGCCAGAGCATGGCTGCTGAGATCCAAGCAGACGCTCCCATTCTATGAGTTTCAGATTTAAAGAAAAGTTTATTTCATGCACATGGGTGTTTTACCAGCAGATATGTCCGTAGCCCACCCACTGTGTGTCTGGTCCCTGAGGAAGCCAGAAGAAGGGACTGCAGGTATGGACAGCTGTAGGCTGTCCTGTGGGTGCTGAGAACCAGATCAGCTCTTCCGCAAGAACAGCAAGTGCCCCTAACCACTGAGCTGCCTCTCCAGTCGCCATTAAATGCTTCTGTATTTCCAGTGAGGTGGGAAACGTGGAGGTCTCAGGAGTTTGTGAGGTGTTCCCCGACTGCCTTCTCTGTTGCTTAATTATTTTGTTATTATTGCTTACTCTTCTTAAGATAAAGTCAACATTGACGCAGACATTTACTTACTTCCTGACTTCATTCCCAAAGAGCTGACGGCACTGGCCGTAGGTCCGCCTCCAGGTAAGAAGCTGCGCTCCCTCACACACTGTTTTCTGTTCTCTGCAGAAGAGGTGAAGAAACTCTGCGCCACACAGTTCAACAACATCTTCTTCTTGGATTGACTCTAACGGCTCACAACACATCTTTAAAAACCTCAGCAAACCTTTGTTTACCATTACAACTTACTGGTCATGATAGTGACTGGGTCAGTGACACTCGTAAAGCAATACCTGCTTTGAGAAATCGAATTTCTACGTGGTCTGATGATTCCCCGAGGTTTTTAGATGTTAGATATCTATGTGGAATTAATTATAGTCAGCTGGCTGTCACCCCATCCCGCTGACTTCACGTGGATATTTTACTGGGAAAGGAGAGTAATAAATTGTTAAAGTTTTTAAAAATTCTGGTTTCCTATTGAGTCTTGTGTTGCAGATGCCTGACTGCACTGGCCGGTAGGGCTTGTGACTCGTGGGTGGGGGCCGGGGACAGGCTCAGCGGTTAAGAGCCCGAGCCTCTCTAGCAGAGGACCTAGGTCCAGTTCTCAGCACCTTCTGTATGGGCGACTCACAGTCTCCTCTAACTCAGGCTAAGTTCCCAGACAGTGGGTCTCAAACTTCCCGATGCTGTGATCCTTCAATCCAGTCCTCACTTTGGTGACCTCCAACATAAAACTATTTTCATTGCTACTACAAAATTGTAATTTTGCTACTGTTACACGAATTGTAATGTAAATGTCTGATATGTGACCTCTGAGAAGGGGTGGGTCCACTCCTAAAGGGATCGTGACCCACAGGTTGAGAACCACTGCTCTAGGGCATCTGATGCCTCTTTTGATCTCCTTGGCTACCTGTACTCAGGTGTGCACACATGCGCACATGACGTACGATTAAAAAATAAAGGCCTTAAAAACAAAGACCTCGTGGTGGCTTAAATCGGCTTGGCCGATAGGAGGTGTGGTCTTAGAGGACGTGTGTGCCTGAGTCTGGCCGGTGTGATCCAGACCTTCCTCCCGGCAGTCTGTGGATGGAAGACTCTCTTCCTGGCTGCCTTCAAATCAACACGTGGAACTCTGAGCTCCTCCAGCACCACAGTGTAGGGGGGGCGGCCCCCGGTTCAGGTGGGGGGTCCTGTGGGTTCTGCTACTGGAGGATTCGTAACTCAGGAGAGCTTACAAATGAGGGTGCTGGTCGCTGCACCCAGGGATTGGGTTACCTGCTGATTCTAAACTGAGTTTGTGGGTTCTAGAGAGAAAGGTACGGTTTGGGGAGAAGTGCACCCCAACTAGCCATGGGAATTTGGAAGCGTGGGGCTGGCGTGGCAGCGACCTGCCATGGGAACTTAGCGAGCCAGGTGGAGAGATTTCAGAGCTCCGGGTCAGAGAGTCTGCTGGGCCCAGGCCAGGCCCGCCTGTCTGCTGGTGCCCTTCCGGCGGTATCCTGATTTGTTTAGGTTTTTTTTTGTCTGCCCAGACACCACCATGCTTCCCGCCATGATGATAATGGACTGACCCTCTGAAACTGTAAGTCAGCCCCAACTAAATGTTTTCCTTTATGAGAGTCGCTGTGGTCAGTCATGGTGTCTCTTTACAGCCATAAACTCAAACTAAGACAACCCCAGACAGAATACCCCAGTATTCTGACAGCTTGGGGTCTCCCTGTTCACAAGAGGCCCAGATTCAATCACTAATGTGGTTCATTACCTCACCCCCAGCCGTCTAACTGGACATCGCTCTCTCTGTGCTACGGCCCTCCCAAGAGCCCATCACCCCGGATCCCTTCACAACTGAGGTGGAACATAGCTGAATCTTACTTAACCCTGCTTTGCGGACTCAGAGTCCAGGGTCTGGGGGCAAATGAGCTGAGTGATCTGAGACACTACTTCCCCGGCCCCCAAAGCAGCCCCCGCAATCTGCCTGTTCTAACCGCCATGCCTATTGCCTTATGGGCGAGGAAGCAGCTTCACCAGTTTGTGTCGCTTCCCCTGTTCCTTGGTTCTGCATAAGTCGTTTCCATTATTATTTTTTTCTGCCTGTGCATAACTTAGGACTGGTTTTTAGTTCCCCACCATACTGGGCTTTTGTACCTTTGAAGAGTTTGGGGCCGCATCTCAGGTGGTGGTTGTCTGTGGTGTGTTAGGTGGAACTGCGTGTGTTTGCCTCCGTGAGCATTTAGTCTTCGTTGCGTTCTGGCTGCAGAGTCTGTACTAACTCAAACTCCTTTGTTATTTTGCTAATTTCAGGGGTCTTTGTTTCTCTGGTCAAGACGGTAATCCTCCTGGGGACTCTGTCAGATTTGCCAGGCTGACGTGTAAACTCAAATGTGTAATACTTCATTTGGATCTCCGCTCCTTTGCCATTTGTGTGTTACAACTATGTGCATGTATCTGTGTTTATGCAGGTGTGTGTGTGAGTATGAAGACTGCGTGTGCTTGTTTACAGTGTGTGGGTGTGCATGTGAGTGAGGTGTGTGCACGTGTCTACATGTGTGTGGGTGTATATGTGAGGTGTGTGCACATGTGTCTACATGTGTATGGGTGTGCATGTGAGTGAGGTGTATACACACGTCTACATGTGTATGGGTTTGCTTACCTGTGCATGCTTGCATGGAAATCCAGATGTCTTCCTCTGTCACTCTCCTTGTTTTTTTATTTTGTGTGCTGGTGTGTGTGTGTGTGTGTGTGTGTGTGTGTGTGTGTGTGTGTGTGTGTTACTGTTATCCACAGAGTCCAGAAACAGTGTCAGATCCCCTGGAGCGGGGTTACCGACTATTGTAAACTGCTCCAATCTGAATGCTGGGAGCCAAACTTGGGTCCTCTGTAGAAGCAGCAAGTACTCTTAGGCACTGAGCTATCTCTCTAGCCCCTTACCCCCCTCTCCCAGACAGGGTCTCGCTATGTAGCTCTGGCTGGCCTTGAACCTGCAGCCGTCTCCTGCCTGTGTCTCCGGAGTGCTGGGATGTGTCACTATGCCCAGCTAACTTGCATTTACAAAAATATATACAAAAATGTAAAACCTAATTACTAATATGTGCACGTCTACATACTCATTCCGTTTGGGTTTTGCAAATGCAGCCATGCAAGAAACTTAATATGCGGGCCAAGGTAGAGCATTTCAGAAACTCAGATCAGAAGCTAAATGCAAACACTTTATTTTTGGGGACATTTGTCACAGCTTACTGTCTGCTTGCAGCTCACCATGACACCGAGTGCCTTCACTTCTTCTTCTTCTTGCCTGGGCTGGCCTTGCTGGTCTGCATGGAAACCAAGTCCTCTTTAGGGGGGCTGGGTGTGAGCGGCTGTGCGGCTGGGACCTCCGGTGGCTCCTTGAGCACAGTGATATCAAGTTCAAAGTCTTGTCTCCTGGCCTCTTCTTCCCGTAGGATGTTCAGCCTAAAAGGCAAGATGAGAACATAGCTATTTGTTTTTCTGTGAAAATGTGAAACTAATTTAATTTTTTTTTTTTTTTTTTTTTTTTTTTTATTCTTTTTTTTTCGGAGCTGGGGACCGAACCCAGGGCCTTGTGCTTCCTAGGCAAGTGCTCTACCACTGAGCTAAATCCCCAACCCCTTAATTTTTTTTTCAAAATATTATGTGGTAATATGTACGGTAGTGCACACACTTAATCCCAGCACTTGGGAGGCAGAGGCAGGTGGATCTCTGTGAGTCTGAGGCCAGCGTGGTCTACAGAGTGAGTTCCAGGACAGCCAGAGAGCTATACCGTGAGACCTATCTCAAAAAACAAGCAAACGTTTTGTTTGTGTGCCTGGTGGGAGGTTATGTGCAGGTGCCCTTGGAACCCACACCACATTGGATCCTCTGGAGCACATGGTACAGGTGACATGGGTGCTGAGAATTGAACTCAGGTCTTCTGTAAGAGGAATAAAGCTCTTCTTCCAGTAGTGCTTGTGAATAAAACAGTCCGTTGTGTTTGGAGTGTCCCAGGCGACACCCTCATGTTGCTAATGCAGCCTGGGACGGCTTTCGTCTGCAGCTGAGAAGCCAGAAAGGAGCAGGGTGAGGTCCTCGTCTTCTGCCCCTGCAGAGTGCTGAGTCTGCAGGCTTCACCATCATGCCTGGCTGCAAGGCTCTGGGAAGAGCAGAAGCCCTGCGTGCATGAGTGCATGTGTGAATCCATGAGTGCTTGCATTCGAGAGTGCGTGTGCGTGTGTGTGTGTGCATGTGTGTGTGTGTGTGTGCGCGCGCGTGTGTGCGCGTGCGTGTGCGTGTGTGCGTTCTCAGTGCTAGGGGTTAAACCCAAGCTTCACACTGTTAGGAGCGATGCCCTTGAAGCCCTCCATTATTTCTTTGTTTGTTTTTTTGTTTTGTTTTGTTTTGTTTTTTTTCTTTTTCCGGAGCTGAGGACCGAACCCAGGGCCAAAGCGCTCTACCACTGAGCTAAATCCCCAACCCCCGAAGCCCTCCATTATTGATGTTATTATTATGGTTAGCGTTAAGTATGACTGGGCTCGTGGAAAATCCCCAGCCAGCTGCAGAAGACTAATACAAACGTGGTGGTCAGGATGAATAATGATATGATAAAGCTGTGACCTTGCTGAGAAAGACATCTGACGTCAGGATGTCCAATGTGATGACCTGAAACCTTTCTGAGAAACCAACATCCTGCTGACTAATAGATATGACAACCTGTGACCTTTCTGACATCCTGTCAACATCAGCCGATTCCCTGACCACACGAATATTGTGTCCTTGGCCTGCGTAAATGTTTCTTACTTCCCCCCTCTGTTACCCCTGTTATGGTATAAATTCAGCCTTGAGGAAAAATAAAATTGTCGCCTTGATCAGACTCTTGTCTTGGCGTCCTTCTTCATGTCTCTTGTCCCCCATCCTCTTCCAGGTACCCTCAGCACCCCTCGTTGACATCACACTTTAGGCAAGCCTGAGCTACATTCCCCCCACCCTACCAGGCCCCCAGTTCCCAGGTCTTTCCCGTTTGTCCTATCAGAGACCTAGGGCATTGTATGCATCACTGTAAGCTTGTGGTCCCGGGACACCATCGTTTGCTTCACTGTAGGTTTACTGGGGTAACTCCTGAAGACAGGAAGGAGACCTGAGCACACACAGCGGAGGACGGGCGCCCCGCCTGCGACCCTGTTCTACCTGGCCTCCAGCTCTTCGTTCTCGATCTGCCTCTGCTGAGCCAGCACTGCTTCCTGGAGCCTGTTCTCCTCCATCTTCTCCTTGAGCGCCTCCTCGTGTTTGTAGGCGCTGAAGAGCACACTGACGAAGAAGACGTAGAGGTTGTTCACCCACATGTTGAGTTTCTCTTTCTGTTCATCTTTGGACTTTTCATATTTCTCTGCAAATGGAGTATAATTAAGACAAACATCAGGACAGTGTGTGGGGTGACTTCTGTCAGCCGTGGTGAGGCTGGGACACTGCAGCCCGTGAGGACTGAAGAAATCTCCAGATGCTTCCACAGCAACTGGGGAGGCCCGTGCACGTGGCCTGATTATCGGCCTTCTGTGCAGTCGCCTCCCACCATCCTTTCTTAAACAGCAGAAGTGTTTGTTGTTGGGGGTTGGGGATTTAGCTCAGTGGTAGAGGCTTGCCTAGGAAGCGCAAGGCCCTGGGTTCGGGTCCCCAGCTCGAAAAAAAAGAACCCCCCCAAAAAAAAAAAAAAAAAAAGTGTTTTGTTGTTTGTTTTGTTTGAGACAGGGTCTCACTCTGAAGCCCAGGCTGGCCTGGAAGTCACAGCATCTCCCTGCCCCTGCCTCCCGAGAGTGCTGAGGGATGAGAGCTGTGTATTAGGATGCCAAGCTATTCTTAAAAGTATGCCTCTGGGGCTGGAGACGGCTCAGCGGTTAAGAGCACTGACTGCTCTTTCCGAGGTCCTGAGTTCAAATCCCAGCAACCACATGGTGGCTCACAACCATCTGTAATGGGATCTGATGCCCTCTTCTGGTGTGTCTGAAGACAGCTATAGTGTGCTCATATACATAAAAATAAATAAATCTTTAAAAAAAGAAACCTATGCATCTGTATGGGGAGAGGTGTATGCGAGTGTGCAGGTGCCTGCAGGGTACGGAGGAGGCCGTGAGGTCGCTGCAGCAGGAGGCACATGCAGTTAGTTGGCTGTGGAACTCAACTCTGGTCCTCTGGCAGAGCAATATGTGCTTTAAAAATTTTTTTTAAAGATTACTTTTTTACTAGAGCATTCATTTCATCTTACATGTAAGTGTTCTGTCTGAATGTATTTATGTGTACCGTGTGAGTGCTTGATGTCTGCAGAAGCTGCCGACAGAAGGGCAGTGGATTCCCTGGAACTGGAGTTACAGATGATTGTGAGCCACCGTGCGGGTGCTGGGAATCAAACCCATGTCCTCCGTAAGAGCACCGGGTGCCCTTTCCACTGAGCCATCCCTCCAGCTCCCCTGACTCTTTATGAAGAATGTATTAGTCAGCGTGGGGGTAAGGCATCATTTTTTCTATATTCACTTTTGAGAGTTTTCAAGTTTTTTCCCAGGCCCTGAGTTTGCACCAAATGGCATACTTGAAGCTACAAATTAATGAATTTCATATTTATGAAATTATTTTGCAACTCAAGAATAACGATGGATTCTTTTGCCAACTTGTCATTTTTTGTGTTACCTATTGAAATTAAGACCTTCCAAATTAGTGTTGTTTTGTGATTTCCTCAGACATGTTGAACATGGAAGGAGAAATCAGAGATCCCCAAATAGTACTCACCACTGAGGTGACTAGAACTGATCAGGCAGAACTGTGAGGGACGTCCTAGTGGCACCTCCAGCCTTAGCCAGGCCAGCAGGTCTCTGGGATAACTACTTAACACCACCAGTTTCCTGCTTATTCTGGGTCTGAGTGCAATTAAGGTGAGAAAGCTTTGTTTCTGCGTGAGCTCTGGCTCTAGAGAACTGGAAATCCAAACACTTCCCAGGAGCCAACACTCACTCTTTCTGAGCTAAATACCTAATTCTTCCAGATCACCCTAATTTTTCTAGTTTTTTTTTTTTTAAGTGTGGCTTTGAGACAGAGTCCTACAGGCCAGGCTGGTTGCAAACTCACTGTGTTGCAGACAAGGACCTTGAAGTCCTGGCTCTCCTGCCTTCACCTCCCAAGTGCTGAGATCACAGCCTTGTCTCACCACTCCCACCTGGCAAATTTTGTAGCCTTTAAAACAATCCTGACTTGCTAGTCACTGGGCCAGTTTGAAACTCAGAATTGGCCCTGGGCTTGTAGCTCAGTGCAGAGTGGTAAGCACTTGCTAGCCATGTGTGATGGTTTGGGTGCGCTGGGCCCAGGGAGTGGCACTATTAGAAGGTGTGACTCTTAGAGTAGTTGTGGCCTTGTTGGAGTAGGTGTGTCACTGTGGGCGTGGGCTTTAATAACCTAGTCCTAGCTGCCTGGAAGTCAGTCTTTTCCTAGCGGCCTTCAGATGAAGATGTAGACCTCTCAGCTCCTCCTGCACCATGCCTGCCTGGATGCTGCCATGCTCTCACCTTAATGATACTGGACTGAACCTCTGAACCTGTAAGCCAGCCCCAATTAAATGCTATCCTTATAAGAGTTGCCTTGGTCGGGCTGGAGAGATGGCTCAGAAGTTAAGAGCACTGTCTGCTCTTCCAGAGGTCCTGAGTTCAATTCCCAGCAACCACATGGTGGCTCACAACCATCTATAATCAGGTCTGGTGCCCTCTTCTGGCCTGTAGGCATACATGCAGGCAGAAAGCTGTATGATGTATACATAATAAATAAATAAATGAAAAAAAAAAAAAAAAAAGAGTTGCCTTGGTCATGGTGTCTGTTCACAGCAGTAAAATCCTAAATAAGGCAGCATGTGACAGCCTGATTCCATCCCCAGAGCCACAAAAATAACAGAATTTTCTGCAACCCAGGCTTCCAGTTCTTTAAAGTCAGAATGTCTGAAAATGATTGCTTCATATTGCCATTCAACTGAGGAGCCGACCTAGGAGACAGTCACAGCCATGCAGGTGAAGTCAGCAGATGAAGTAATATTCTGTGGCCAAGAAAACAGCTTTGACAGCAGACAAAACCTGAAGCCATCCGCACAGCAACTGACACACAGTATCTTTCAGCCTGTGAAGGGCCAGAGGTATAAGGCAAACCGAGGTGCAGCTAGAGCTGAGGACACGGACATCAACAGTACTGCTGAGAGGGAGGGAGCGTCTCAGGCCTGAGGCGGCTGGGAGACAGCGGGACAGAACTGTAGCTGGTGCTCTATTCAGCGCTGTCGCGCTGGGGCTGTTTGGTGTTTGAGTATTGTCCAGGTCATGTGAGGCTCAAGGTTCAGTCCTGAGCATTGCCCGTCTCCCAGAAGCCAAAGGTTGCTGTGAGGGTCATAGACCACAACCGTGTGTGACAGAGCGACCGTTTGTGAAGACACTCACCACCGTGTGGAGACATAAACACCAGCCCTCTTCCTTGAGCCTTGAGGTTCATTTTGGAGACTTTGTCCTCACTCAGCGACTTCTTGAGCTTGGGCTTTTGCAAAACACGAGGGAAATGTTACTCTGCTGCTTTGGTTCTAAACTAAAGCTGGTCTGCTTTGTAAACATGCAAGGGTTGTTAACAAGGTTTCCTTCTTCTCTTTTGCTGTGTTTGGAGACAGTATCTCAGGCTAGCCTTAGGCTCCCTCTGTCTTGGTGTGCAGGGTATTGGGCTCACAGGTGCGCACCAACGTGGGCTGTATTGTCTTGGAGATGTTTGGGTTTCATTTTTTGCTCTCCGTGTGTAGCCCAGAGTGGCCTCCACTACAATACTATATAACTTGTAGGATGATGTCATCATGCAGGTGAAGGCAGGTACAAGATAGAACGAGGCCTGCCATTGGACGAGAAGGAAGGATGGGCAGGAGAAAAGTTTTAGAGACGGGGAGGAGACTGGAGTGAGAGAGGGAGGAGGGGCAGCCGAGAGAACATGGAGGCAGATGTTAAGATTCCTCTCTGCACATTTACAGGTTGTTATGAATGTTCTTAAGGGATGGATGTGTGCAGGGCTTTGTATGTCTAGGTGGGCGACCTTATCTTATCAACTGGGTCAGAGGTTATTGTGTTGTGAGTTCTTTCATGTGGCGAGTTAATTGAATTCAAGAGAGTATGTGGTGACTGGAGATACTAGACCGACACGGAATTGGGATGTGAATGCCTGGCATGGTGACAACCTGCCTTGGGAACTAGATGGGTAGAGAGATTGTTGCCAGGCTCAGAGAGAAGCCATCGGCAGTGTGATATGGGATGGGGCAGAGCAGGTGAGACACTTTGCTGACTGAGATGAAGACATCCACCAGATACCTTGGGGCACTACAGTACTGGATCTTGTGCAGGGTAAAAGACAGCATTTTTTACTTTAATTTTACAACAACATATAGCCCAGGCTGGAGTGAGGCTATTTTTGGTTTCGTGTTGACCTAATTGAACTTTTGTCATGTGGAGGCAGTCTCAGTGTGTAGCCCAGGCTGTCCTGCAAATCTCTATGTAGATCCAGCTGCCGCTGCCTCCCGGGTGCTGGGATTAAAGGTGTGCACCCCCACACCCACTTCATCTATTTTTAAAATTATAAGTATCTTATTGGGGCTTGTGTTTGTATCCTAAGGTCACGTGCCTCGATCTGGCCATGACCTGCTTGCTGGCAGGGTCTTGAGATGGCACTGGGCATCACATGGTGAGGAACAGGAGCTAACACTGCAGTTTGGGGCCAGAGCGAGGGCTCAGGGGTCAGGGCCGCTGCTGCTCTTGCAGAGACCTGAGCTCAGTGCCCAGCATCCAACGCCACCTTCTGGCCTCTGTGGACGCCCACACTCATGGATCCACACCCAGACATAATTTAAAACAAATGTTTGAGGACTTGGAGAGTTAAAAGAGCACTTGCTCCCCTTTCAAAGGACCCATGTTTGATTCCTAGCACACACATGGCAGTTCATGACCATTTATAACTCCAGTCCTAGGACAGCCAGCGCCCTCTTCTGGCTTCTGTAGGCACCAAGCACATACAATGTACATGCAGGCAAAACACTCATACACAGAAAAACAAATAAAAACCCCCGCAGTCTGGGCAGGTATGGTGGTACATGCTCATACCCCCAGCGTTCGGGAGGCAGAGGCCGAAAAAGCAAGACTGCAGGGCCATCCTCTCTTACCGAGGAACTTGAGGCCACCCTGGAGGAACAATGGTGACCTCCTGCATCTCCCTGACCCAGCTTCTCTCCATCATCACTGTCAGCATCCTTGGTGTTCAATGTCTTCAGAGTTAGTGTGTGTGTGTGTGTAAGTGTGTGTGTGTGTGTGTGTGTGTGTGGTGTGTGTGTGGTGTATGTGGTGTGTGTGTGTGTGTGTGTGTATGGTGTGTGTGTGTGTGTGGTGTGTGTGTGTGTGTGTGTGTGTGTGTGTGTGTGTGGTGTGTGTGTGTGTGTGTGTGTGTGTGTGTGTGTGTATGGTGTGTGTATATGGTGTGTGTGGGTGTGGTGTTTGTGTGTGTATGGTGTGTGTATGATGTGTGTATATGTGTGTGTGTGTGTGTGTGTGGTGTTTATGTATGTGTGTGTGTGTGTGTATGTGTGTGTGTGTGTATGGTGTGTGTGTGTGTGTGTGTGTGTGTGAGAGAGAGAGAGAGAGAGAGAGAGAGAGAGAGAGAGAGAGAGAGAGAGAGTGTGTGTGTGTGTGTGTGTGTGTGTATGTATGGTGTGTGTGTGTATGTGTGTGTGTATGGTGTGTGTGTGTGTGTGTGTGTATGTGTGTGTGTATGGTGTGTATGTGTGTGTGTGTGTGGTGTGTGTGTGTGTGTGTGTGGTGTGTGTATGGTGTGTGTGTGTGTGTGTGTGTGTGTGTGTGTGTGTGTGTGTATGGTGTGTGTGTGTGTGTGTGTGTATGTATGGTGTGTATCTATATATATGTGTGTGTGTGTGTGTATGGTGTATGTGAGTGTGTGTGGGGTGGGTGTGTATGTATGGTGTGTATCTATATATATGTTTGTGTGTGTGTGTATGTATGGTGTGTATCTATATATGTGTGTGTGTGTGTGTATGGTGTGTGTATGGTGTATGTGTGTGTGTGGTGTGTGTGTGTATGTATGGTGTGTATCTATATATATGTTTGTGTGTGTGTGTGTGTATGGTGTGTGTGTGTGTGTGTGTGTGTGACGTTCAGGAGACAACATGTAGGAATCTGTTCTCTCTTTGCACCGTGTGGGACCCTTGGGTGACAGGTGGTCAGCCTTGTCGGCAGCACTTTCCCTGCTGGGTAGCCCTGAGCCATAGTTTAATGACCTCATATGTGTGTAGCACACATACTTCTGTATCCATCTGGAATTCACCCTTGCACTGCAGTCTTGTCCCAGCATAGTGACCCCTGTCACAACTTCCATGTTTTAGCAGGTCCATGGAGCATGTCCATAATTCGGCTGTAAATTTACCTCATGACCTCATCCCTGAAGATTCTCATCTGCAACACTGTTTTAAATATAACAACTCCTTATTCTCCCAGTCCCTCAGAGCCAAAACTCCAGACTCACCTGTGCCTTCTGTTTGACCACAACGCCCCTTGATCCCAAACCCTCCTCCCCATCCTAGTCTTAGTCACTGTCACCTCTGACCACGATACCTCTGCGAGTTTCCCAACTGGTTTGTCTACAGAGAAGCCAGACAGCCTCCGCTAAAAGATGCTGACTCAGCTGGCTTCCCCGCATCTCTGAAATTAGCCACATGCCTCACTACTCATCAAGTGGGAAGGGGTCGAGCTCACAGTGACAGGTACAGATTCCAGACTCAAACTGCCCAGGAATAAGCCCCTAGATCCATTGCTTGCTGGGTGTGTGGCCACAGGCAACAATGGAACCTTTTTGCTCCTAGAAGTAACAGCAAGGCCCTGAAGCTCATGGGGGGCTTCGAAGTGAGTTGGCGCCTAGAACGTGCTGTGTACTGCAGGGCCCTGAAAATGAGGACTGCCGCTAGTCACCCACTCACTCTTCATTCAACCCTGGCCTGTGAGGTGAGTGGGAGGTGGGATGACTGCCCAGGGCTGTCCTGGAAACACAGAAGAGCGTTCCTCTCATAATGGCCACTGGGTGGTCGCCGACACTATAGATACTGACCTCTGATTGCCTGATTTTACCATCGGGCAGGACTCCTATCTTGTCTAAGGACGACTTGGTGCTGCTGAAGTGGACTTCGGAGTCATGGCTCGTGGCCCCACTTGGGCTCCTGTGGATGCTCTGAGAGAGGAGAAGCATGTGAGGTCATGACTTCCATGGACATGTGCATATGCACAGGTATTCAATCTTTGAAGGAGGTGTCACTGATGGACAATAAGCTCGCTTTGAGCATGTATTCAAACGCAGGAAACATCACCGCAGACAACACAGTGAGCATACTCACCACGCCCAACTTCCCCGACCTCACTCACCAACTCCTCCCTCTCCTGGTTCCCAGGCAACATGGTCTGCAGTCTACCATACCCTCTGCAATTTTATGTAAATGTGATAATATATTATGCACGTCTTTCCTTTGGAGGCAGGATCTTGTGTAGCCCAGGCTGATCTTACACTCAATCACTGAGCTCCTGATCCTCCTGCCTCTACTTCCTGAATGCCGAGATTACAGGCCTGCACCAGCAGCCCGCCTCATATGGAGAGTGCTAGGGGCGGAAGCCCCGGCCTCATGCAGGCCCAGATTCACCTGCTTTGCTTTCTGCCCTCAGTTTCTGCACGCGCTTTAGTTCTGTCATAACATGAATAGCCAGTACGACTTTGTCCTTTTACGTGGCTGACCACTTTAGTTGGACACGGTCACTATTATCTTCGTTAGACTCTGTCCCTGGTGATACCTTGTCTTTGGTGTGATGGTTTGGATAGAAGGTGCTGGAAGCTTGGTTCCCAACGACTGAGAGGGGATTATGAAATCTCAGATATAATAAACTGATTCATATGCTGATTGTGCTGATGGCCTTTATGTTTACAGACGCTCGGCACAGCCGTCCAATATCTGACAAGGCCGATAAGCGCCTCCGTCGGCGGCCATGGCGCTCCTTCACGTTTGCGCTGATCGACTACGTCTGCTGTTTGTTCCAGTCTCCGATTTCATTTCATGTCCTTCTCTTGGCTCATTCTGGATAGAGTATTTTTAGAGGGTTTATTTCTAAGTGTGTGCACGTATGTGTGTGTGTGTGTCTGTGCATGTCCATGCAATGCCCATGAGGACCAGATGGAGTTGGAGCCCCTGGAACTGGAGTCATAGGTGGCCGAGAGCTGCCGGGCATGGGTGCTCGGCACCTCGATCCTTTGCAAGAACAGCAAACACTTCTTTTCTTTAAGTTTTTATTCTTTGTGAGTTTCACATCATGCATCCCAGTCCTGCTCATCTCCCCGTCCCCTCGTATCCACCCTCTGCTCTCATAACCTCCCCACAAAATAACACACACACACACACACACACACACACACACACACAGAGCATAGAAAAACATCTCATCGTGAAAGCTATACTGTACCACAGTGTACCCCACAGTATGTCCCTCTGTCCACACATCTTCACTTGAGAATGTTCAATGCAATGAGTCACTGGTTTGAGGTCTCTGGCTTCTGTGACACCAACGATATTGACTTCCTACCAGGACTCCTAGTTATCTGTTGTTGCCTGTGTCATGGAGATCCTGCTTTGGATCGGCAGGACCGGCCCTTCATGGTTCACAGATGAGGTGGATGCTGAGTGGATCTGGGCCTGGGTGGTAGCTGAGCAGGTCGGTGTGCGGCTCTCCCTCACCCACACCACCAGGGCGAGCTCTCCAGCACGGCTCCAGCCAGGCCACCTAATACTGCCATGACAGGACGCAGGGCCAGCTCTCCAGTGCTCTCTCCCCTGGGGCCAGCCGACATTTGCCCCCTCCACCAGGGCCAGCTCTATGGTGCTGCCCAGATGGAGGTACAGGGCCTGCTTCCTGCAGCAGCAAACACCCTTAACCTCAGTCACCTCTTCAGCCCCTGGACTGAGGTGGTTTTGGTTTTGTTTTTGAAATAGGATGTGCTGGTTTGTGTATGCTTTGCCGAGGGAGTGGCACTATTTGGGGGTGTGGCCTTGTTGGAGTGGGTGTGGCTACTGTGAGCATGGGCTTTAATACCCTACTCCTGGCTGCCTGGAAGTCAGTCTTCTCTTAGTGGCCTTCCGATGAAGATGTAGGACTCTCAGCTCCTCCTGCCCCAGGCCTGCCTGGACGCTGCCCTGCTCCCACCTTGATGATACTGGACTGAACCTCTGAACCTGTAAGCCAGCCCCAAGTAAGTGTTGTCCTTATAGGAGTTGCCTTGGTCATGGTGTCTGCTCACAGCAGTAAAACCCTAAGACCCAGGGTTTCTCTGTTTAGCTCTGGCTGTCCTGGAACTCACTCTGTAGAACAAGCTGGCCTTGAAGTCACAGAGATCTCCCTGCCTCTGCCTCCTGAGTTCTGAGAGTAAAGGTTTGTGCCACCAGTGCCCGGCTGAGTGTTTTGTTGTTTTTTTTAAAAACTCTGGTGGTGGCTGCCATGCAGGAAGAGCTGCAGGGGCAAGTGAGCCCCTGGGACTGCCCACCATGCCGCTCAGCCCCAGAGACGTCATCCCAGGATGGCTTTGTGCTCCTGATGTGTTTCTCACGCTGGTCATGTCTGCGCTGCTCGTTCATTTGGCTTGGCTGACTGGACAGGGGGAGACTCTCGCAGCCTGGTGCGATTACTTCCGGGTGACAGCCCACTCTGTTGGCAAGTTTCCCGGGGGTCAACATGAAGGTGGACGTTCTCAGGATACTGCTGTCTAGGTGAGCTGATGATTTTATGCAATTTCCGACTTGATTTCAATCATGTTGGGACGTTAGGGCAGTTGATAGAAAATATAAAGTTAGGAAATTAGAGAGTTGACAGAGGTTTCAAGTTGGAGTTGGGAGTAGAGCGTGCCCTTCCCCCACAGAAAGGCAGAAGCTGCTTCGGTTAGAGAAAGGCGTACTGTGAGCGTCATCCACTTCAAGCACGCGCTTGTGAAGGTAGGGAGAATACATGGGACAAGCTACTGATCAAAGTGAGCACGCACTCCAGGTTAGGCCTGAGTCCCTTCATCTTGTATCTAGGGAGGAGGTCACAGGTTTCCAGTGTGACCAGGAAATGATAAGGCTACAGTAAGAGCGAAGAATTCTGAGTTATAAGAATACACAGCAGGTGATTAGCCAGCCTCGTCGGTGGGAACTTGGAAAAGAGGAGGTAAGATGGACAGACAACCTGCTCTTGCAGAACTTACTGATAAGTACAGACCGTTGTCAAGCAAGCTCAGGGAGAAATGGGCTGCTACAGCTTTGGCCTGCTTGGACTTTGTTTATCAATGACTAAGAGATTACTACTTTGAGGTCACCACAAGCTTTTGGAAAGATAGATGAAACGTTAGTTAGAAGTTTCATATGAGAAACACGAAATCAATAGCCTGTTTTAAGTTCCTTTTGGGTAATGATTATTTTAATCTGTTTTTGAAGAATATGTTTTTGCAGTAACTGTCTTTGAAAAATGTGTTACTTGTGGTTGTAAGGTAATTTTCTTGCTAATAGAAAAAAAACTTTGTCTGAAGGGGTATAAAAAGGGGTTAAGAGAAGAAATAAATTGCTATGGCCTGTCTTTGCTTCAACTACTCAGTCTGTCCTCTGTCTGTCTCTCTGTCTCTCTCTCTCTCTGTCTCTGTGTGTGTGTGTGTGTGTGTCTGTGTGTGTGTGTGTGTGTGTGTGTGTGTGTGTGTGTGTGTGTGAATTTCCCTTTCTCTTTTTCTAACTGCTGGCTTCCATAGACATTAGCCCCTGTCTGTATCTGGACCAACCCCCACTCCACACACAAACACCCCACCCATGTCAGCTGCTAGCAGCACTGGCCCCCCCCCTGGCTACCCGCCTCAGTTTACCTTGTGGTGTCAACATTGGTCTCTGACACTCTGCTTGATCTCCCTTGTTGGCTTATTAACTCATTTCTGTCTTTAACCACAGAGGCATGGGAATTAGAGTGGATTACAGGAGGGTTCTTTTAACTTGGCAAATCTACCTTCAAGGGATATCACTGCCACTTAGATAGACAGATCTTTAATAATTCTTACTTTTCATGTGTACATTTGTATGCCTTGTCACCTGTGGGTCCTGGGCAGCAAAGAACTCATCATCAAGCTTGGTGGCACATGCCTTTAACCACCTCAGTGACCCTGGGTTCGGACTTTAAAACCCTATTGCTGCCTCCCCCACCCCTCCTCAGGCAGCTCTTATCTCCTTTATGTTGTAAATAGTGCAGGTACAGTAACTTAGACTGCGGTCATCTTCTGAAGAGATGTTTACAAACGGAAGAACCACGGTCACTGGTCACCGGTCACCGGTCACTGTTTGCAGCGTTTTTCTTTCTCCCAAATGGCCTGCCCACCTGCTAGCTAGCATTCTCCTCTTGCTTGAAGAATGCCCTTTAGCAGTCCCTGGGTTTGTTGGGCTGGTCGGGAAAGCTTTCGGCTTTTGTATGTCTGAAAGGTTTTTCTGCTGTCTCGACTCTGTTAGTCCCCATTTCCTCGAACTGAAGACATCTTGGTGAGGGAGGACGGGATGCAGTCAAGAGGATACAGTCACACGGGAGGAAAATCATTTTTCCCCTAGTTTCAGCTCTGTCGTAGGTTTTCCCCCTGATGATGAATATGAGAATTCATCTTCCTGAGTAATAGAGTAGTAAGGGCTCTCTTTTTCACTCCCTCGGAGTCTAGCCTGTCCTTCCTCTGAGGCAGTGATGGTGTACCATGCGCTCTCCTTTTAGATCTGCTCGCTGACCCACTCAGAGGGAGGGGGATTTTGTAACCTGAAAATGTCTCCCCTTTTAAATCTGCTTAAAACAGTATCGAATTATTTCCTAACAGTGTCACTCAATATATACACTGCATTGAGAAACATAAAATGTAGAATGGTTTTTTAAAAAATCGTGGGTCTAGAGAGATGGTCAAGGATTAAGAACATTTGCTGCTTGTTTTGTTTGCTTTTTTGTTTTTGTTTCGTTTCGTTTTGTTTGAGACAGGCTCTTACTAGATAGCCTTGGCTGGCCTGGAACTTGTTATATAGACCAGGCTGGCCTCAAACTCACAAAGATCCCCCTGCCTCTGCCTCCTGAGTGCTGGGATTACAAGCATGGGTTACCACAGCCTGGTTGTTTGTTTTTTAAGGAAGAGACAGGTGGATGTTTGTGAGTTCGAGGCTTCCCTGGTCTACAGAGAGAGTTCTAGGATGATCAGCACTATTATAGAGGAACCTGGTCTTGAAAAATCAGAAACCAAAACCAAAACACAAAAAACAAAGCAAACAAGAAAACAACATCAACAAAACCCCAACCAAATGAACAAAAACAAGGTCTCATGGTAGCCCAAAGTGGCCTTTCACTTTCTATATATCTCAGGATGCCCTTGTATTTCTGGTCCTCCTCCCTCAACCTTTTTAGTTCTGAGGTTATAGGCCTGTGCCACTACATCTAGATAATAGCATATGTAATATGTAATTTGTAATATATACTATATGCAAATATATTATAGATAATATACAAATAAAATATATTTATGGTAGATAGGTTATAGACTCACTTTGACTATTTAAAGCATTCAGTTTAGTGACGTGATTGCAACCTGACCTGCCTCTCACAGGCTCATGTTTCAAATGCTCAGTCCCCAGTTTGTGGCACTGCTTTGAAGGCTGCAGCTGCTGAAGTCTGTATTTACTTCTGGTTCTGGAGTCAACAGTCTGCCTCCTGGTCAGGGCCACATGAACACGCAGCTCCTGTGTTGTTCTCTTACCACAGTGACTTCCTTGCTAAGATGGGCTGAAATCCCTCTGAACCCATGAGCCAAAACAAACCTTCCTTCCTTCAAGTCTATTTTATTATAAAAACATGAAAGTAACCAGTACAGTGGCACTGGGTACACTGGCTAGAGTCCTTTAATTTCACTGTATGGTTGTGGGCACCATAGGCCTGCAGTAACTTACTATTTCCTCACATTTTGTTTGTCTCTGAATATCCTATTTTCCTTCACTTTTAAAGGATAGTTTTGCTGGGTATAGAATTTTTTTAAAATTGAACTTTTAATACTCTTGCATGAGGGAAGATCAGAGAGGAATATTTAGGGATCAGTTCTCTCCTCCCACCATGTGGATTCCAGGCAGTGAACTCAGGTTGTGGGCTTGGCCACAGAGCCATAACCAATAGAGCCATCTTGCTGGCTTAAATATGGAGTTTTGGTTTGACAGTTCTTCTTTCAGTGTCTTTGAACAGAGATTACTCCCCATTGTCTTCTGGCTTCAAGGTTTCGGGTGTGAAATCTAGTAATCTGACTAGGGTTCCCCTGAATGTGGCAATAACCTCTTATCTTGACACCATGGAGGCTTTGTCTTTCACAA
This sequence comes from Rattus rattus, assembly GCF_011064425.1. Classification (NCBI taxonomy): domain Eukaryota; kingdom Metazoa; phylum Chordata; class Mammalia; order Rodentia; family Muridae; genus Rattus; species Rattus rattus. The sequence goes on from NC_046169.1 coordinate 9,209,604, forward strand.
GGTTATTATGGTGACTGTAATTCTCTCAGAGTCATGTGCTTGGAGTTCTGTGTGTGCACATCTTTAAGAGTGTGCCCATCTGTCCATGTGTCCCTTTAAGAGTGTGCACATCTGTCTGACCCTTTAAGTATGCACATCTGTCCGTTGGACCCTTTGAGTGCAATCTGTCTGTCTGACCCTTTAAGTGTGCACATCTGTCCATTGGACCCTTTGAGTACATATCTGTCTTCTCACTTTGCACCCTTCCTTCCTTCTCTTCCTCTGACTCAAATCACTTCAGCTGTCCGTTTCCGGCTTGTTGTTTCCAGATCTGCTGCTGGATTCTACTTGTGAATTTTTCCACTTCCAGTTCTTGTGTTTTATCTCTAGAATTTCTTTTATAAAAGGAGTTCTACATCTCTGTTGATATTTCCACCTTGTCAATATGTCACTCTTCTCTTTGTTTTGTTGGGCAGGGACACAGAGGTCAGAGGACAACTTCTGGGAGTTGGTTCTTTCCTTCCATCATGTGGGTACAAACTCAAGCTATCAGGTTTAGTAGCAAACACCTTTACCCACTAAGCCATCCTGTTGCCCCCAACCTGCTTTCTCTCTATCTCCCTTTAACAGTTTTAGGTGTTTTAAAGAGAAGTTTTAACTTCCTTGTCTTCTAAGTCTGCCACCTTATCTTCCTCAAAGTCTCTGAGGTTTCCTCTTCGAGTGTAGCATAGTTTTCTTTGTGTGCTTTGTGATTTAGTGTTGTTATCTAAACAATATTTGAACCCAATAATGTGGTACATTGGATATCAAGAGTCTTCTCTTCCTCACAATTTGCAAGTTTTTTCTTTTTCTCTTTTGAGCAAAGTCTCATTATGTAGCCTTGACTGGCCTGGATCAAGCTTGTCTCACACTCATGGAGATCCACCTGCCTCAGAGCCTCTAGAAGAGCAGCAGGTGCTCTTAGCAGCTGAGCCATCTCTCCAGCCTCTCAGCTTCTTTTTTGAAAGGTATTTTTGGTGAGTGTTGAGTTCTGCGTGGATGGTTTTTGGCTTTTGTTTTTTGGTGTTTGTTTGGCTGGTGACTAAGCCTGTTTAGCACACGGGCCTTTGTACACATTCCATCTAGTGGCCTTCCTCCTTCCTGACAAGGTTCCACCACTCCCACACTGGGGACATACTTCTGGAAGTCCTTAGAGTCCTGCTCCATTCCTCTCTGTGATTCGTTCCTTGGCCTCCTTACACACGTATGCCCACTCAGCTGACAATACAAGGATTGGAGATGTCTGCAGACCGCTGGAGACAGTCAGTCACTCCATCTTGTCCTCCCCGGATTACTATAGCATATTAAGTTGGATTGAGAGGCAGGTCTGGGTTCTACTGTGCTTTAAAGTGACCGTCTCCAAGGGCCAGTTTCATCCCAGGAAGGAATAGCAATGAAATTGGGACACATGAACTTGCAGTTTCCACAAGGTAGAGTGGGAACCAACCCCTGAGTTATAAAACAACACAGACACTGTGTTTCCACACAGTGCGAGGGTGTGAAACTTGAGTGCGAAGGTGACCTGATGGTACTGTGGATGGTCCCCAGTCTGGCATATTCGCTCCCAGCACGTCACTGAGCCCATGCGAATGACATGTGCTGTCCCAAAGATTCATCTGTAAGTTAACTTAATCTGACGGGGCCTTTGGGAACTGGTTATGACTGATAAAGTCAGCAGGCTGACATCCTGCCAGCAAGGAGGACATGACTAGATCCTAGCGCTTACGCTTCCAGGGCTATGAGCTATGTTTCTGTTTCTAAACGAGGTTAACTTGCCCTCCTTACTTTCTCACAGTAATGAAAACTACTGTGTCACCTGCAAGTTGCAGGTGGATTCAAAGCGGACACTCGCTTGCCTGGAGAAGAGCCCAGACCCAGGCGGTCCCCCATAACCAGCTCCCTGATGTGTTGGAGCAGTCAGTCTTCCCGACTGAAGGGAGCACACCTTACTAATGTGAAGGGCTGAAGAGAACGTGAAGCCCTGGTTTCCCATGAGGAATCCAACGTACATCTCAGAGGTTTGTGGTGAGAGCCCTCTTGGATCAAGAGAGAAAACGCCTCACATGGGCAGCCCAAGGTCTTCCCCGCTGGCTGTGGTGGCGCATGCCTTTGCAGAGGCCCAGCAGGTGAACCTCTGAGTTCCAGCCAGCCAGGGCTGCCTAGGGAGACTGTTTCAAAATAAATAAACAAGAGGCCCTCCTACCTGTTGGGCTCAGGGGATCCCTAGAATGTCTCTTGTGGCTCCAGGTAAATGTCTCAAACATCAGAAACCTTTTCAGTTCACTGATGAGAACCCTCCACTAAAAGTCTGTTATGCCTTACCTTAACTCAAGTCTCATTTCCTTATAAATCATGGTCTTGGCTCTGCCAGGCTCTCACAGTGTCCAAGGGTGTCCCCCCTGTGGGTAAGCCTCTTTCTCAGTGACCTGTTTATATTGTGTGCACGAACTGTTTCCAGGTATCTCTGGTCTCGGGCAGCTTTCTCTGTGCACTAGACGGTGTCTCGGGGCAGCTGGCCTCAGACCTTCTCCTCTGCCCAGCTGCTTTTCTACTGACTTTCACTATGCTGTTCCCACTGCCGCGACCATAACCAGGAAATACATTCCCCTAACTCACAGAACAACAAGACCACACACTCCAATAGTGAAAGCCGACCTCCATTTTCTCAAGTCCTAGATTATGTCCTGGAAGAATGATACCAGCTTGAGACGGTTCTTATTGACAGTCTACCCACCCCAGGCTGAAGCCATCCCTAGGTTAATAAACGCCACCACGTTGTCTGTCACCTGGTTTAGTACCGTCTGAGTGCTGCCATATCGGTTTGTAGTGACGTCGTCGTACGGGGCTTTTAAATAGGATCTAGTCATCTGGTCAAACATGCAGCAGAGAGAGAAGCACAACAGAGCTTCGAAGAACTCCAGGAAAACCAGCTGCAAGGACAAGAAGCACAGGGAGGCCCCGTTTATCCTGAGACACTGGAATGGATCAGGAATTGACTGGTGACTTCTGATCCATGTATTCGTCCTTCTGTATAGGGGTTACACATGTGTGCGAGGGGCGGCCAGAGGCTGACATTGGGTGTCTCCCTTTATTCCTGTCCGCATTGGTTTTTGAGATGGCATTTCTCACTGTCTTGGAGTTCACTGTCTCAGCTACACTGGTTGGCCCTCCTGTCTCACCTCCCCAGCACTAGTGTTATGGGCGTGCACCCCCATGTCTGACTTTTTATACGGGTTCTGGGAGCAAACTCAGGTCCTCGGGCTTTGCACAGCAAGCGCTTTACCGGCTGAGCCGTCTCCCCAGCCGCTCTCTAATCTCTGATTTTAGAAAAGGTGCCTGTGTATGTCGGTATATCCCGCTGGGTTTTTGTATACATACATCATATACACAAGAAACATGAGCTTAAACTGGATCTGTACGGTTCCTAGCAACACTTTACAAACCTCAAGTTCAAAGTTGCTGTCCATTCCATCATATACGAAAGGGTTGTCCTCCGCTATCACCCTCATGAATTTGGTCGCAGTTAACTCCTTATTTATCATCCTAAAGTCCTGTAAAAAGATAACGCCAACACAGGTGCATCTCATGACACGTAGGCATAGATTTTAATGTTAATGACAGCAACTGAACACCTTGCGTCCTAAGGGGACGCGTCAGAAATCAGTACCTTAAAAACTGATTATTTTGGAGCTATAAGTCCCAGCGCTGAGGGACATTGCATGTTTGAGGGCAGACTGGGACACACAGAGAGGCCCTTCTTTAGATAAGAATCACTGGGCGGCTCGGGAGACTGCTCTGGCAGTAACGTGCTTGCTCTGCAAGTGTGAGGACCTGAGTTCCATTCCCTCTATGCAGGAGGAAAGCCAGCGGCTCAGCAAACACCTGGGGTCCCAGCACTACGGAAGTGGAGGAGGGCGGATCCCTGGGCCTCGCTGGCCAGCACCCACAGTAAGTGGCTCTCAGTCACCTGTGACTCCCACATCTTTTGATCTTCAAGGGCGCCTGCATGCAGGCCTACATACACACAGGCACACACACACATAAATACATATAAATTTTTTTTAAGTCAATGTAAAAGAAAGGATAGAGAAGGTTATTGTGCGGTCTCCAGTGAAACAGTGGATATTAATTAGCCACTAAGCAATGACGGCTGGGGGCTGCTAAGGCCACAAGCGAAGGTTTCTGGAAAGCAGAGAATCAGGCTGCTGCCGTGAGCCACTGCTGAATCCCATGCTCGCTAAAAGGAAACACAGTGGCAAAGGCTGTAACCGCCTGTGGCTGTGCAGAACACAGAAGACCCGGATGCAGTAGGTCTCTGCTTCTAACTGCTGCTTTCCTGAACTTGTGGGCAAAGAACAGAGTAGTCTGACTGATGTAACCGGTCAAAGCTAGCACGCCTGACCTCTGCAAAGACGGACAAGCTGTCTTCAGGAATAAGTGAGCACGAGGAAGGAAGAGAACAGCCTTCCTCCATCCCTGAAATCCCTGGAATTCCATCCCTGAAACACATACTTTTAAACACTTTCTCTCTCTCTCTCTCTCTCTCTCTCTCTCTCTCTCTCTCTCACACACACACACACACACACACACACACCCCTGATAAAATTCTTAAATACTTTCTCATTAATATTTGATTATTCTGTTATTTGTATCCCCATAAGTACAAATTAAAAATATTATGGGATGAGGGAAGGGGAGATGCTAAGTGGGTAAGAGCACTGGATGCTCTTTCAGAAGACCCTGGTTCAACTCCCAGCACCCATGTGACAGCTCACAGATGGGTGTGAGCTGTCTGTCTGTAACTCCAGTTCTAGGAGCTCCAACACACTCATACACACATATATGCAAGAAAAACACCAAAGCACACGAAATAAAAATAAATCACTAAAAAGAGGGTAGAGTCTTAGGGTCTCTATAAAAAATATTATGGAACAAAACTAGCAATAGTCAGTTTAAGAACACTGCATTAGGAACATGACAATTGTTTTTCAAACTAACAACTTTGGTTTTTTGAAACAGGATCTTGCCAGCCCTTGCCTGACCTTCAACGCCTGATCCTCCTGCCTTAGCCGCTCAGTTGCTGGGACTATAGGAGCGTAATACCATGTTTGACAAACAATTTTTATGTGTTTTGCAGTGCTGGGAGCTGAGCACAGCAAGTGTTCCACAGCCAAGGTAATCCAGTCCTGACCAGCTAAAGCCATGCTTAAATTTTAAAAATATTTCTTTTATTTTCTGTGTATAAGCGTTTGGCCTGCACGAATATGTGTAGCATGGTCATGCCTGGTGCCCGAGGAGCGGTCAAGAGACGACATCAGAGCCCTTGGAACTGGAGGTAAAGATGTGAGCTGCCATGTATGTTCTGAGAACTGAACTCAGGTCCTCTGGAAAAGCAACAAGTGCTCTCCATCTCTGTAGCACTAGTAATATATTTTTAATGATATTTAAGGATGACAAGATGGCTGAGGTGGTAAACATGGTTGCCACCAAGCCTGACAACACACACACACACACACACACACACACTCACACACTCACACACACACACTCACACACACACACACACACTCACACATACACACATATACCACACCACACACACACACCACACCACACACACACACACACACCACACCACACACACACACACCACACACACACACCACACACACACACACCACACCACACACACACCACACAACCCCTCCACACCCACCACTACACCACACACACATACCACACACACACACCAAACACCACACACACACACACACACACACACCACACACACAAAACACACACACAACCCATACCCCCACACCACCCCCACCCCACACATATACACACCCCCCCACAAAACACACACACACACACACCCCCCACACCACCCACACACACCACACAACACACACACACACACCACACACACACACACAACACACACACCCCACACACACACCCCAAACACCCACAACCACCACACACCACACACACACATACACACACACACCACCACATACATACCACACAAACAACACACACACAAACCCCACACATACACACAACCACCAAACACACAACACACACACACACACAAACCCACCACACAAACCAACCACAACAACACCAATACCACACACACAACCCCCCACACACACACACACTTTGAATCAATATTAATACAAATGGAATATAAACACTTTTAAAGTTTCTTCATTGCTTCCTCTCAGTGGCCACACGTTGGAGGGCTTAGGCCTTCCTTCCCCCTGTTCTGTGAGCATGTCAGGCACTTGCCTCTTGCTCTCATAGACTGTCTCCTGTGAAAGGCAACTCATAAGTATATGGTGGCCATGAAAGGTCTCCCCCAGGTCTCCTCCTTAATTCTGTAGCACTGATCTATTTTAATGAAAATCAAGGTGCCTATCCTGTGAGTTATTAAGCTTACTTTCAGCATCCAGAGGAAATATCTCATCTTCATTGTCAGCTCATAGGGTGGGGCTTCGTTCGGTCTGCAGTAGGCTGTGTAAATTTCCCAGCACTTATCGATGTAATTCATTGAGTAGAGTGTCCGCTGCTGCTCATTGAATAAGTGACCTAAAACCACAACATCCAGGAGTGAGCACAGGGCTAGGGAGATGGCTCAGTGGGAAAAACAAACAAACAAACAAACAAACAAACAAACAAGCACGCCCTCTGTTGTGGAAACATAGGGACCAGAGTTCAGATCTCCAGCTCCCCAAACAAGGCTGGGCACAGTAAGCTGCCCATCATCCTAGAAGCAGACGGGATCCCCAGAGCAAGCTGGCTGGCTAGACTAGCCACACCAGTGAGTTACAGCCTGCCTCACACATCAAGAGTGGTGGAGGAAGATACCTGATGTTAACCCCTGGCTTACATGTGAGCACATGTGTGCGTGCACATGCACAGCCATGCATCTGCACAGAACGTGTCCACACGCATGCCAACATGCACATACACACGCGTACGATGCCCGAGAATATGGTTTAGACCTATTTTCTATGGTAGTAAATATGAAGTTACTACTGTATTTACCTTTCACCTGACAGGCGTGTGGATGGATGTTCTCGGCCATCAGCTTTGTGAAGCACAGGAAGAGGGATGGGCTTCTATTCCTAGGAAGAAGAAGAAGATACTGAAATTCACTACTCCACGACGCGTGTGTCTGAGTGTGGGCTAGACCTGACAACTGGCCTCTAATAAGTCCAGTCAGGAAGGGAAACAGTCACGTTTACAACAGAAACGTCTATCTGGCCACACTTCTCACTGAGTGAGCCACACTGAAGTTATGCACACTGAGACCATTCGGTAAGGAGCGCGGTTCTGGCTGGGAGACGGTTCAGTTAGAAAAGCACTCGCTAGGCAAGCCCCAGGACCCGGGACCCACACAGAGCTGTAGGAGCACATGTCTGACGTTCCAGAGCGCTACACGGAGGTGGGGGACAGGAACGGGACGATTTCTCCAAGCTTGCAGGCCAGCTAGCATGGTGGGCTCAGCAGCCAACAACAGAGACCTCTGTCAAACAAGGTAGGTGAGGACCGGATCCTGAGATGGCCCTCTCACGGCCATGTAATGCTTCTCACCTTAGTGCCACGGAAGGACAACAGCATAGTGCAAACCCAAACTCTAGACACGTTATAAGGTGACTGAACTATTTTTTTTAAGGCTGTTAAGGCTGTTAAAGATGGAGGCTGAGGAGCTGTCCCAGATTGCAGGGTCTGAGGTGCTTTGGCGGCAAAATGCAATGTGAGCTCCTGGGACAGAGGAGGGCCATGGGGAAATGGCGGCTCCTGGCTGGGGGTGCAGGACGGTAGTAGACCGTCTGCCTAGCATGCCTCAGGTTTCAGTTCTTACTTTCCACCATGTTTGAGAGAAGGCTGATCCAGTGACAGTCTGGCAGTGCCAAGTTCTTGCTTTTGGTGAATGTACCGTGGTTAGGAAGAGGTTGATGCTGGGGGAATTTGGGTGGATACATAGGAATTCAATGTACTTAACACCAGCACTTCAGAAAGTCTAACCATTTAACTCTGTGTTAATCTATACACACTGTACATATTAACTTTATACACACTCGTACCCAGAGAGAGACACAGACAGATGGAGAAAGAAAGACAAGGTTTTATATTGCTCAGGCTGACCTTGAAGCCATTGTGCAGACAAAGATGACCTTAACTTCTTTTTTTAAAAGATATATTTATTTATTTTATGTATATAAGTACACTGTAAGCTGTTCTCAGACACACCAGAAGAGGGCGTCAGATCCCATTACAGATGGTTGTGAGCCACCATGTGGTTACTGGGAATTGAACTCAGGACCTCTGGAAGAGCAGTCAGTGCTCTTAACCACTGAGCCATCTCTCCAGTCCCCCCTTTAACTTCTTCTTTTTTTTTTTTTTTTTTTTTCGGAGCTGGGGTTAACTTCTTTTTAAAACAATATTTATTTTTACTTATGTGTCTGTGTGTGTGTATGTGTACCTATGTGCAGGTACCTGTGCAGGCTAGAACATGGAAGTGGATCCCCTGGAACAGGAGATACAAAAGGTTGTGAACTGCCCAACCTGGGTGCTGAGAACTGAACTCATGTCTTCTAGAAGCGCTTTTGACCCTCGAGCCACCTCTCTTGCCCCACCTCATGAGTGCTGGGATTACGGGCATGCACTCTCAGGTCTGTTCTATGGGGTGCTGTGGGTAGAGCCCACTTGCTGTGTGTGCAAGACAGATGCCCCACCACCTGAGCCACATCCCCAGCCCTTAAATCAATTTAAAAAAAAAGTCATTAGGAAAGAATGTTCTGAGCCAGGCGTGGTGGCTTTAATCCCAGCACTTGGGAGGCAGAGGCAGGCAGATCTCTGAGTTTGAGGCCAGCTTGGTCTACAGAGTGAGTTCCAGGACAGCCAGGGCAGAAACCCTGTCTCAAAAAAGAAAGAAAAAAAAGCAGCAACAAAAGTCAGGAATCAGAAAGGGTGTTCTACTCAAGAAGGCAGGACCGTCACTGTGACTGCCTGAGGTGGGGGCTCTCAGTCCCTGAGGTGGGGGCTCTCATGTGTTCTGTGTGACTGCAGAGTCCCTGAGGTGGGGGCTCTCATGTGTTCACGTGTTTGTGTGACTGCAGTCACTGAGGTGGGCTCTCACGTGTTTGTGTGACTGCAGTCACTGAGATGGGCTCTCACGTGTTTGTGTGACTGCAGTCACTGAGGTGGGCTCTCACGTGCTCATCAGCACCCAAGGGCACTGTGGCTGTACTCTGTAGCAAAGCTTTGCTTCTAGTCCTCCATGTGGGTAACGGGAAAACGACCGATGGACCAGGCTGCTGCGGGAAAGAAGTGGCACTTACTGGAATTCTTTGTGATGGATGTAGTAGGCCAGCTGCAGGAGGTAATTTAGGAATGTTCTTAAGAGTATGGTTCTAAATGGAGAATGGATTTCTTCGATTGGGATGCCGTTATAGACTGAAATAAAGACATCGGAGAGATTAGCTACAGCATAGAAGAGCTCTGGTTACCTTATGAAACCATATCTTGTTTCTGTGTCATGTGTATGCGAGTGTGCGCGCGCGCGCGCGCGCGCGAGTGTGCGTGTGCGCACGTGTGTGTGTGTGTGTGTTTTGTTAGTTTTATGTCAACTTGACCCAAGTTGGCGTTACCTGAGAGGAGAGTTTCAATTGAGACAATGCCTCTATAAGGTCTGGCTGTAGGCAAGCCTGTAGGGTGTTTTCTTATTAGTGATTGACGGGAGAGGGCCCAGCCCATTGTGGGTGGTGCCATCCCTATGCTGGGGGTCCTGGGTTCTATGAGAAAACAGGCTGAGCAAGCCATGAGGAGCAAGCCAGTAGGCATCACCCCTGCATGGACTCTGCATCGGCTCCTGCCTCCAGACCCTGCCCTGCTTGAGCACCGGCCCTGACTCCTTCAATGACGAACAGTGCTGTGCAAGCACAAGCCAAATAAACCATCTTCCCAAATTGCTGTGGTCATGGTGTCTCATCACAGCAATAGTAACCCTAAGACTGTGTGTGTGTGTGTGCGTGTGTGTGTGTGTGTGTGTGTGTGTGTGTGTGAGAGTGTGTGAGTGTGTGTGTGTGTGTGTGTGTGTGTGTATGTGAGAGTGTGTGTGTGTGTGTGTGTGTTAGTGTTTGGTATGTGTGTGTGTTTTTGAGTGTGTGTGTGTGGTGTATGTTTGTGTGGTGTATGTTTGTGTGGTGTATTCGTGTGTGTGGTGTGTATGGGTGTGTGTGGTGTGTGTGTGGTGTGTGTGTGGTGTGGTGGTGTGTGTGTGGGTGTGTGGGTGGTGTATGTGTGGTGTGTGTGTATGTACGTGTATATGTGTATATGTGGTGTGTTGTGTGAGGTGTGTGTGTGTGTGTGTGTGCATGTGTAAGGAGAGCATGTGTGTGTGCATGTGTGCAAATGTGTAAGGGAGAGGGTGTGTGTGTGGGTGTATGTGTGTGGAGTGTGTGTGTGTGTGTGTGTGTGTGTGTGTAACAGAGTCTAACTAGAGTCTAACTGTATATCCTAGATTGCCTGGAACTCAAAATTCTTCAGCTTCAGCCTCCAGAATACTAGGATTACAGACATGCAGCACCATTGCTCCCACTTCTAAATGGATTTTAAGAACGTTTCCCACCCTTAAGTTTGAAGTAAACAGCTATTTTCTCTAATTAAAATGAAAAAGATTCTTTTTCATTTTGTGTGTGGGGTACTGTGTGCACTTGAATGTGTGTGCCTGACAAGGCCAGGAGAGGGTGCTGGATCACCCTGGAGCTGGAGTGTAGGTAGCTGTGAGCTATCCTACATGGATGAACAGAACTTGGGTCCTCTGCAGTAGCAGACGTTGCTAACCACTGAACATCCTCCAAAGCCCCTTCCTTTAATATTTTACTTTTCAAGTAGATAAATTTGGGACTTAATGGTTCTCCTTCCTGGAACTCATCTGAAGGGAATAAAACCTTCAACATTGTTGAAATGAATCTTCCAATTTGAAATCCAGGCCAATTCAAAGGTTCCCTGATACTTTTTATAGTTTTCCGAGTCTTTCCTGATCTCCTTGCTTCTGACGTTACAGTTTACTACCCCTCCCCCCGTTAGATGGGGTGAGGTAAACTTTTCTGTGAGGGTCCAACAGTAAATATTTGAGGCCTTGTGGTTCATACTGACTCTTGTCACAACCATTGAGCTCTGGATTCGAACAAGAGCTACCATATGACCCTCTGCTTGGGTCATCTTTGACTGTTGCTCTTACTGTAGGAGACAATCTCTGCCTGTACATGTGTGTGTGCATGTGTGTGTGTGTGTGTATATATCTATGTATGTATGTGTGTGAATGTGCATGTACCAGTGTGTGTGCATGCATACATGTGTTTATGTGTGCAAGCATATGTGTGTATGTATGTATGTATCTATGTATGTATGTGTATGAATGTGCATGCACCAGTGTGTGTGCACGCATACGTGTATGTGTGTATGTGCGAGCATATGTATGTATGTGTTACATGCACATGACTGTGTCACTGTGCACTCCTAAGCATGAACGGGCACACTGAGGCCATACAGGACATTAAGTGTCTTCCTCTCTTGCTCTTTTCCTTACTGCCTTCTTGAAGCAGGGTCTCAGGATCTCTCTGCCCACCAATGCTGGGGTTACAAACACGAGAAACTAATTTTTTTTTCTTTTCTTTTTTTCGGAGATGGGGACCGAACCCAGGGCCTGGCGCTTGCTAGGCAAGTGCTCTACCGCTGAGCTAAATCCCCAGCCCCACTATTTTTTTTTAAACATGGGTGTTACAAGCATTCTTACCCACTGAATGCAGGGAATAAACTATGTTCCATTGACAAGTACCTCAGATAGACTGAGTCTTACAAAGTTCAGATACGTAGGTTGCACCTGGCCCCTGCTTGTCTAGGCCTCCTGGCTACGCCCAACTCAACAAGGCCATCTTAGGCTGGAAAAAACTGCAGGCAGCCTGACTTTGTGACTAGGTCCATGCGTATGTTAATGAGTTATTGGGCTCGGGGTGGGGACGCCAGCAGGAAAATCCTTGTTGGATGTGGACATAAGTGAAGAAGGGAAGCTAGCATATCCTGTGAGGAGATGACAGAACTTAGGTGATGTCCTAGTAAGAGTGTGCAGCCCTGAGTACTCAGCAGTGAGGCACTGGCAAAGGGATCTGCAGAGTGAGGGGTGAACTGCCCCGCTTGTGCTTGTGTGCCAGACACCTGCTCTTTTTAAAAACCAATGATTTCATACATGCCTTGATGTGTTTGATCAAACATCATTCTCTCCCCAGAAGTTCCGTCCTTATCATCCCACCACCTTTCCTGCCCAACAACATGGGCTCCTTTTTAACCCTCCCTCCCCCTGCAAGTCTACCTCCATGGGTGTGGGTGTAGGACTGTCTGTGGGAATATGGGTAGTCTATCCAGGGCCGCGTCCCTGCAGAAAGCTGAACACCCCTCCTGCAGCAGCCATCAATGCTAAGAGCTCATGAGCCTCTCCCCAACCCGTGTTGGGTTGGCTTGATCTTGTGCAGGTCTTGTGCATACAGTCACAGCCACTGTGAGTTCATATGTGGCTGTCATGTCTGGCAAATGCTTTTTCACTGCACAGGTCTACACCTCTGGCTCTATGGGTCTTTCTACCCCTTTCACAGGGATCCTTAGGTCCAGATAGCCATTCTTGCAAGACCATCATTAAATGGCTCTCACCCACCGTATTCTTTTGTCTCCGTGTCCATTTGCTTGGGTTTGGGCAAGAGCAGAGCCATCTCCCCACATTCTCCTGTACATGTGTGTTTCTTAGCTCGTTTCCAGGCAGCAACAGCCAAGAGAGGAAGGGAACCCGGGACACTCACCACTCAATACCCTGTCCATATCCGCAAGAGTTATGTTGTGGTGATGGAACCTGCAGTCTTTCAGAAACCTCCAGAAGTGAAGCTTTGTCATCAGGAAGGTGTTATCCAGAGAGTGGTCACACCCGAGGCCGCTGTAGAAGCAGTAGATCCTTCTTAACTCTGTGATGTTCCTGAGGACGGCATATTCCACCTGAAGGGAGGCAGCACACGGGGTCCAGCTGTGCCTTTATTAGAGCAAAACCAAGGGCCTGGGGAGATGGCTCAGAGTTAAGAGCACTTGTTCCTCCTGTAGGGGTCCTGAGCTCAGTTTCTAGCACCACATTGGCTGGGGTTGCAGACGCATACCATATGCACAGTGGGTTGTAACGGCCTCAGACCTTAGCAGGTCCTGAGAACTTAGCACAACTGACTCCATGACAGAAGTGCCATTGAGGCTGTCAAACTGAGCATGTAGCCGACACTGCTTGTCAAATCCGAAACAAAGGCCCAATTCCTCAAGGTCCACATTGTTCTTGGAAAGTCTAAAAATGTCCTAACCTTGCTTTTTTGGCTTCTGTAGTTCTGCTTCTGGCAGACTGTTATTGTTAACTGAATTATGCCAATCTACGACATGGTTTTCGTGTTTAAAAGCTCATCCAAGAAAGGCTCTGTGCTACACCAGATCCTGAGCACCCAGTGTGGCACTGTCCGGCTGTTGGCTTAAACCCATGTCTGTGCAGTCTCCTCTGGTGAATACAACAGGGTTCCTTTAACATTTTGGATTTTGACATTTATATGTGTGTATGTGTTTTGCCTGCACGAATATCAGTGTACCATACGCATGTGTGCCTGTTATGTCTAGGAGAAGGTATTGGAGCCCTTGTAGCTGGAGTTACAGATGATTGTTAGCTGCCGTGTGGGTGTGGGGAATTGAACCTGGGGCCTCTGGAAGAGCAGGCCTTAACCACTGAGCCACCTCTCTAGCCTCAGCACAGCAGGCTTCTTCCTTCTTCTGCCTCTTTTTTAAAGTTTTACTTATCCTATTCTATATGTATAAGTGTTGTACCTGCACATACGTATGTGAACCACATGTGTGATTGATGCGAAGGAGACTGGAGTTACGGATGGCTACGAGCCACCATGTTGGTGCTAGGGACCCAGGTTCTCTTCTAGAGCCTCCAACGTTCTTCATAGCCATCTCTTAGCCCTACAGTGGGTTCTTGGTTGCTAGGGTGTCCGGGATTTTCTGACCCCTAGCAGGCCCTCAGTCCCCATGAATGGGAGGTGACCCCAGCCTCGGGCTGCAGCTGGCTCTGACTACTGGTGACTCCTCTAGGCTCTAAGGCCCTGGGCCATGCCGCTGAGTCCTATGCTTTGTGCTCCCTTCCTCTCACAAAGCCTGCTCACTTGCAGACGGAGCTGGTCTGGACAAAGTGTCCACCAGGCACACAGAAGCCGTAGATGGTGTCTGGAATGTATGTGTAAGAGTAAAGGGGGCTTTACCTGCTTCTTTTCTTCTTCTTGGCTTTCCTCAGGGTACATGTCCAGCAACAGATTTAAGTCCAGCTCAATACTCGATCCTAACACAGAGCGGCTTTCGCTGCCATCCAACTTTCGTAGGGTTTCTAGTGAATGAGGCAAAATGGGGGATGTTTGAGAAAAGCAGGGGTAAAAGCCTTCTAATGTGCGCTGGAAAGATGTCTCGGCAGTTGAGGATGCTTGCGGACAGGCTCTAGGGGATCCAGTATTTTTTCTGGTCTCTGAAGGTACCCACAGACATCGATATGTGTATAAATACAAATAAATCTTTAAAAGGAATCCTTCCAACGTCTCGTCAGAACAGTTGTCTATCAAAATGTAATGGGAGGGCATTGAGGCCGACGTATCAGCTGTGGAGGAAGCCAGTGGTTGTGAGCACAGGGCCAGCCTGTGCTACTGAGAGATTTTAAGGCCAGCCTGGACAACTTACACTCCTTTTCAAAGGTAAAAAACTAAGGGCCGTGGTGATGCTTAGCAAGTCAAGGTGCTCTCTGCGAAAGCTGGTGACCTGTGTTCGATCCCTGGGCCCGACATGGCGATGGGACCAATGGACTCCCCATGTTCCTCTGCCTGCCACACACACTCAGACAAACAACAGATAAAGGCACTTTCTAACTAAAACTTCTAAAGGAGGCCTTGGAAACAGATCAGTGCTAGAGCAGTTCTCACAGTAATGGAAAACAAAGTCTTCAGTAGCTGAATGTCAGGCTAGCTAATGGGGCTCAGTCTGTAGAGTACTTGCGGGGCACACATGAAGCCTAGGTCCCAGCCTCAACACCACAGTGGGGCACTCTCATCCCAGTACTTGGGAGGTGGGTAGAGAGGAGAATCACGGTTATTCTTGGCCGGCTTGCCTAGACAAACTAAAACAGGCAAGTATAGCATTGATGGAGACTTACATTTTCTAAAGCAGCGGGTGGATCTTAACGAATGAAAACCAGAGGGAAGATGGTAATTTACTTTAACCTACCAGGCTCCCTGTCAGCACTGACAGAAGACCCCCGAGCCTGCCGGCTCCTTTGGGAGATGTCTGACCGACGGTCCAGGCTGTACGAGTAATCGATTTCAGCTTCAAAGAACTGTGCAATGTGATCGTTGGAAAACAGACCTTCATACACACGGCCATTCTTGAAAGTTATTCTGCCCTGCAGCGAGGCACATGAGGCCGAAAGAGTGTTCAGGAGGGGGATTGAGGCAGTCCTCAGGAGAGTTTCAGGGGTTTGGGGCATTTTTTTGCTTTGAAGATAATGTATTTAGGCCACAAAGAACCGTTCTCCATTGGGTTTCACATCATGCCTCCTCTTCCTTCTCCTCCTCCTCTTCCTCCTCCTCCTCCAACCTTTCCCCAAGTTTAATCACCTCTTGGTCACAGCATTCAACTTTTTGCTTATTAAACCTTAATAAGCTTTGTGAACAGCCAATGGAGGGCCCCTCCCCATAGGTGTGGCCCTGCTCTCTGTCAACCGCAGGATGGTAGGTACTGATTCTGAGGTCAACACATGCCCCCCGGTTCAGCTCTGTGAATTGAGGGGCGTTTGTGGGGAGCTTTGGGAAATGAGTTTCTTTTCCTCTCCTTAGCGTGCTGTGTAATGTGAAGCTGTAACCACAGCAGCTATCTTGTGATCGCAGGGGCACAGCAAGCCAAGGGTAAAGTTTCTACGTGGGCAGGTAGGATAGAAAGACTGACATCACTGAGTTAATGTCGCAAGCCAGCCCCAAAGCCTACCCTGCCATTATGTATGAATGCTTAGGCTACCCCGTAACTTGCAACCAGCACCCTCATTTCTTTGTATTCACATATAACAAAGACAGATTAAATCGTTTCTAAATAGCCAGGAAACAGAATGTTAAATGCGTGGCACTGCCTTGACTGAAATAGTTATCTTTATAGAATGAGAAACACAACTTACCAGATACACACCTTTCCCCTTACTCCAGCAGCTCTACTTACCCTGCCCTGCTTTTTGTTGGAAACCCATTCTCCCTCATACATGGCTCCACTGGCATAATAAAACTTCCCTTGTCCATGACGGAAGCCATTTTCAAACTCCCCTATGTATTCATTTCTCAAAGGATACTGAGAGTTGGGGATTCTCTTTAGGAACCATGTGTGCGTTCCAAAGCCGTTCTGAAAAGAAAGCACCTCGTCAGCATAAACCCCCTTTGACCTGAACTCAAATTATGCCAAAGACACTGATAATCCGAAGGGGGCGGGGCACACGAACCTAGACGCTGGTATTGAGTTCAGCTGTCTTTTGACCTCTGGCAAATGATTTGAGCCCTTTAGCTTCTTCAAGTCTAAAAACGGAAATAGCACCTATCCTGTAGGTTTGCATGAAGATGTGTGAGACCATTCCAGAAGACCGAGTAACAAAACATGGAATAAACAGTGCAGCTGACACTAAAAGACTGTAACTTTGAGCTTTGCCTCACTTTCTCTTCTGTTGCTGTGACCAAACCACCTTAGGGAAGGAAGGGTTGGTCCACAGTTTCAGGTTACAGTCTGTCATTTTGGGGAAGCCACAGTGGCAGAGGCTTGAGAAGGCTGGTCACATTGTATCCAGTCAGAGGCAGAGAGCAGAGTGCGCATGCTCAGCCAGCTCGCTCCATTAAACACAGTGCAGGATCCCTCGCCCAGGGGATGGCTTTTTACAGTTAAAATGAGTGTTCCCACGTCAGTTAAAGTCATGAAAAGAATGCACCCCAGGCTGTGCCAGAAGCCTGCCTCACAGGTGATTCTGGATTCTGTGAGTGACATCTCAAGTTTCTTAGGTTAGTTGTGCCTATGGGTCAGACCCGCACAGGGGGGCCATTAGTCCCGCCCCCACCTCAGGCTGTGTCTCAGGTGTCGGCAGGGGCCTACCTGGATCCCCTTCTCCCAGTGACCCGTGTACTCCTCGTTTGTTGTGAGCCACCTCATCCTGCCTTCCCCGTGGCGCATGTTGTTCTCCCACTGGCCTTCATATATGTTTCCTGATTTGTAGCTGGGACCAAAGAAATCAATGGTGGTCAGTGGTTATCTTACGTTGACATTTGATTTGCCCTTAATACCCTTAAACTCACCCCCTAAATGTCTCTTAGGGAATCCAACCCAGGACCCAGTGCTATTGAAATCATAGGTGGCGCATGGTTGGCAAAAAATATCCCTATTAGGGTGGAGAATAATTCTCTTTATTAAAGTTCTTCATTCGTCAATAAATGGGTGAGAGTGAGGTTTTTACGTCTTTTAGAAACAACTCCTATTATGTTATTCCTTAATACTGTGGCACCAGACACTATGTACTGTTAAGTATGTGTGTGGCGTGTGCACATGCGCATGTGGAGGTGCAAGGTCCCCACTGGATGAGTTTCCTCTGGTTTTTTAAAGACAGAGTCGTTCACTGGACCTGAAACTCACCAGTCCAGCAGGGCAGGCTGGCTTTAATAAGCTTTAAGGATCCTCCTGTGTCTGCCCCTCTGTGCTGGTGTTACAGGTACAAGCTGCTACACAACACCTTTTACATGGGTGCGGGGGATTGAATTCAGCTCCCCATGCTTTCCTGGAAGGACCGTACTGATGGATCCACTACCTAGACCAAAAGTTAAGAGCACTTGTTCCTCTTCCAGAGGACCAGAGTTTGTTTCCTAGTATCCATGCTGGGCAGTCGCCAACCTGTGATTCCGACTCAAGGGGACCCTCTTCTGCCTTCACAGCCACCAACACATATGTGCACACATATATTCATATAAAATATACCCTAGTGTACACACATACACACACAGACACAGACACACAGACACACAGACACACAGACACACACACACACACACACACACACACACACACACACACACCTCCCTGCTGGGTACGAAGGTGCAGGTCTATAATCCCAGCACTTGAGGGGGAGAGAAAAAAGATTTTTTTTTAATTTATTCATTTGTTTATATGAGTACACTGTCGCTGTCTTCAGACACCAGAAGAGGGCATCAGATCCCATTACAAATGGGTGTGAGCCACCATGTGGTTGCTGGGATTTGAACTCAGGACCCCTGGAAGAACAGTCATCTCTCCAGCCCAAGAAAAAAGATTTTTTTTTTTCTATTCTTTTTTTTGGAGCTGGGGACCGAACCCAGGGCCTTGCGCTTGCTAGGCAAGCGCTCTACCACTGAGCTAAATCACCAACCCCAAGAAAAAAGATTCTTGAATTCAAGGTCAGCCTAGGCTAATAGCAAGACCTTGCACGAAAAAGCAAAGTGGGGGTTGGGTGAACACCAATGGTAGTCTGTTCACCGTGTGCCAGGCCCTGGGTTCAATCCCTAGCACTGCCTGATAGATGACTATCAAGTCGATCTAAAATCAAGCGAAAATACTGCTATCCTTCAGAAAACATTCAGTACTGTAATCTATGATAAACAGATTCGTCCCAGATCACAGAGGACGAAGGCAGTTTCTATTTAAAGCAAAGTGAAACATACAATCGGACACTTAGTATGCTCGTCTGGATTTCCCATAGGACGTTTTCATTGCTTATCTCTAACCTGGGTGAGAATCGGGTGAGCCTCTGGAAGCTTTCCCACCCACAGCCCGGATGTGGAGGAAAGGTCGCACCTACCATCGTATTCCCCAGCCCTTTTTGATGTTGTACACCCAGTCTCCCTCATACCAAGAGGTTCCCTCTTGATTGTAATAGATGGAGCCCTAAAACAAACAACAGTAAGAGACATGAAACCTCACGGTGCCAATCCCCTTTTAAACATAAAGACCAGACACGCAAATCTCAGAAGCACAAACTACGCAGAAGTCAGCGTTGTACTTACTAAGATGCATAAGGTTTTACCGATGGAAAAAGGCGGGCTGGGGAGGGAAAGGCCTCAGTGGGTAAAGGGCTCCCTGTGCAGACATGAGGTCTTGGGTTTGGATCCCAGAATCCACACACACACACACAAAGCTGGACACAGCGCACAATGTGAGCATCTGTCGTGCCAGCACTCCTTACTAGGAGATGGGACATGGAGACAGCAGAGCCTCTGGGAGCACAAGGGCCAGCTAGCGTGCTACACACAGCAGAGACGCCCCCAGCAAGGTACAAGGAAAAGGGTAAAGTACGCACACTAATATCACAAACCAGCTGCTCCTCGTGTGAGTCAGGCTTTTTGTTTTTAGGGGAGAGAGAGCTTCTGGAAACAACTTAATAGAGGGATTGTTTATTTGGATTGTGATAGCTTATGGAAACAACTTAATAGAGGGTTGTTTATTTGGATTGTGGTTTCACAGACTTCATTTCATAACTCTCAGTTCCGTTAGTTCTGGGCCAGTGTTGAGGCAGAACTTCATGACAGTGGGTCAGAGGGCAGAGGCTGCTTACCTCTATGCTTACTTCTGTGGCAGGCAGAAGTACAGAGGGGTGGGACGGAACTAGGGACAAGCTACTTCCCAAATGACCAGCTCCCAGACCTACTTCCCCAGTGAGGCCTCGCCTGCTATGAGAGCCATCCAATCTTTTGGCACTGAGACTGGACAATGTTATCTATCAGTATGTTGGGCCTTATTCACGGTATCCTGAGGTGCAGAGGGCCCATAGGTCACAGATAGACCATGCCTGTTTTCTGGAAACTCTCGAATAGACCAACTTCCTCATGCATGGGTTAGGCACGGGCTCATACTTATAATTCCCACACTTGCGCGGTGAGGCAGAAAGATCACTTCAAGTTGGAGACTAACTTGGGCAACACAGAAAGTTCCTGGACAGCCTGAACTACGAGGTGAAGAGCTTGTCTCAAAAGTAACTCATCAGGGTGACAGTGTTTGACTCCTAGTCCTCTGGCATGAGACCCAAGAGGTAGAGAGAACTGGTTCCTACAAACTGTCTTCTGACATCCATATGCACACCATAGGGTGCATGCGTGTTTGTGTGTGTGTGTGTGTGTGTGTGTGTGTGTGTGCATGCACGCATACATACATATGCACAGGCACACACATACACACATACAATTAAATATAATAAAAAGATACAATAGCTCGTGTCTATCAACAGATGAATGGGTAAATTACGGTATATACTTACAATGAAACATTAGTCAGTGTTGTAGTTTGTCTTGGAGTTCTCTCTGAATTTGTAAAATAAAGGCAAGAGCTCGAGATTTGGGCAGAGGGAGGAGTCAGGAGAGGGGAGGAGTCAGGAGAGGGGAGGAGTCAGGAGGGGGAGGAGTCAGGAGGGGGAGGAATCTGGGGAGGAGAAAGGAAAGAAGCGAGGAGAGAGTTGTCCTGGGAGAAGGAGAAGCTGGAGACCTGACAAATAAAAGGTGCAAGGGATGAGGGATTTGGGAGCTAGGAATAGGACAGTGTAGGGTGGATCTGCCCAATCTAGACGCTAGATTGTTTTCATATTAATTGAGTTGCGTTTTCTTTGTACTGGCGGATCGGGTTGGAGAGGAAACTGCAACAAACTGCAACAAGTCAGCCTTAACAAGGGTGGGGTACCAACACATGCCACACCTTAGGTAAACCTCAAAAATATCATGCTTAGTAAATTGACGAGGCACAAAAGTTCACACATTATCTGTTTATAAAGAAATGTCTGTTATAGTTTGGGTATAAAATGTCCCTGACAAGTTCATGCACTGAACACTTAGTCTCCCGTTGCTGTTGTTGTTCTGGAAGGTTCAAGAAACTTTAAGAGGACAGGGACCTAGGGGGAGAGAGTAAGTCACTGAGGGATACGTTCTTGGGAGCTGCGTCTTGTCCTGGCCCCCACTCTCTTCTTCCTGTCTACCAGGAGGAAGCAGCTGCTCCGTGTTCCCACTCCCATCCTGCTCTGCCCCATGGGAGGCCCAGACATAGCACCAATGACCATGGGCTGAGCCCTCTGAAGCTGTGAGCCAAAACTGATCTTTTCTCCTCTAAGTTGTTCGTAGCGAGACGCTGCTGTTGTTGGTAGTGATGGTGGGTTTGTTTTGTTTTTTGTTTTGAGACAGGGTGTCCTTATGTCCCTGGGCTGGCCTGGAACTCTCTCTATAGACCAGGCTGGCCTTGAACTCACAGAGATCCACTTGCCTCTGTTTCACAAATGCCACCATTGTGATTAAAGGTGTTCGCCACCATGCCTGGCGAGGGAATTTTGTCACAGTGACAAAAAAATCGGACTGACACCATGTCTAAGAATTAAACCCATATTCACAGTGAGCAGACTGACATTGCTAGGGATATGGAGTGAGACGGAAGCAGAGAAACTTCCTAATGCCTATTTGTTTTCTTTTGTGGTGCTGAAAATGTTCGAGACCGGAGAGTGCTGATGGTGGTACAGTCTTATGAAGGTTAATTTTATACCATGCATACATTCACACGGATGGGATTTTTCACGGGTTCACCTCACCTACCTTCCCATGTCTCTTGCCGTGACACCAGTGGCCAATGTAGGACACGGGCTGCGTGCCGCACTTGAACATACCGAATCCGTTCCTCATGCCGTTGACCACTTCTCCTTCATACGTGCTGCCATCTGGCCATGTGTACACGCCATGATTCATGGGGATGTTCTTCACAAAGTCCCCCTAAGACGAAATGGCCACGAGGATGAGAGGGGAAGGCAATGGAGGGACTCACACCCAAGGGCTGTCCGAGAGTGTCCTGACCACACTGACACTGCCCCTGGCTTTTCTGTGGAAGTGGGAGATGTGCCCATCATGTCCTCGCCCTGTGTTTCCCATCCCCTCACCTCGTGTTCTTCCACTGCATGGGAGTCCATGCAGAATGAAACACTGGGAAAGTTTCATTTTCACCAAGTTCCAAGAAGCAAGCAGGTGACCTGGTAATGTGGTGACTGCCAATCCTGACCTTAACTTTAGACTAACAGGGTCCACCTTGGAGCGGTCTGGATGATCGGTAGAGTACTGATCATCCCCAGGGTACATCAAAACACTCTGCAGATGTGTTAGTCAACAGCCCACCTCATGGGCAACTTCTGTGTGTTAGCTGAGAGCACCTTCATTGTGAGCAGCTCACGGTGATGTGAACCACGGCCTGAAGCTGGTAGAGTGGTTCTGTTGGTAATAATGGTAGTGGTCCTGGGCAGTGAACCCAGGGTTCCCCACATGTTAAGCGGGTGCTCTGCCGCAATTCACTGGGTGATCATCAGTCAGCAGAGGACACATCCACTGAGTCTGGCCACTAGCCAGACGGCATCTTGGCGCTACCTGGCTCAACAAACCCGAGGCTACTTCAAGAGACAAAAATCCCACCCACGAACACTTTTAGATGGGTTGATTGTGGAGGGCTCTGTGCTTGCAAAGGAGGACCCCCCCCCAAAAAAAAAAAAAAAAAAAAAAAACCTCCAGAGAATTTCCAGAGACAGCGAAGCACATGGATCTGCCTGGCAGAATCACCATTCAGGGATCTGAAACCTTCCGAGTTGGCAGCAGGCTAGAAGGTGGGGGTTGCACGGAAAGGGAATTCTCTCAGGAAACTGGGTCCTAACACCCTGTTGAGGCTGTTTCCCCAGGCCCCCCTAAGCAGAGAATCAACCCTCTCTCGAGGTCCCTGTTCCTCTGCAGCTCGTGTCCGTGTCCAGCTGCCATCTGAATCCATGTGCTATGTGCGCTTGCCTTGAATGTCCCTCACCGTTTGTGAACTCTGCAGTGGAGATCTCAGAACAGCACTTCAGGCACTCACAGGCTTTGTGGGTGGGAGCTGAAGCTGGCGCCATCCCAGAGGACAAATCTGTTCTCATAAGCAGTTTAAAAATACCCGCTTTCCCGCAGCCCAGCAACCCAGATGGTTTTTGTGAACCCCCGTAATGGAATACCTGCTGTCAGTAAAAAGAATTAGCTTTGCAGGGTTGGGTATGGCTTAATTAGTAAAAATAAATAAAGGGAAAAAGAGACTATATACTGTGTTCATATTAAGCATGAGAGAGTAAACGTACATATGTGCAATGCATGCAGAGAACACGTAGATTACCACCAAACTCCACCCACGTGTGATGCGAACACATGGGACATCTCTAGAGTGACAAATAAAGCCAGCTCTGGTGACTGGCAGGCCCCCGGTACAGTCACCGCATTATTACATGAGCACGCAGGTGGACCTCTGCACCCTTCTGTTCTCTCCAGCTCTGCTTCTGTGCTAACACTTACCTGTGCGTTGGCTTTTCTTTTTCAGAAACAGCATCTTAGTACGTGGACTGAGGGTGTCCTGAAACTCAAAATCCTCCTGCCTCAGTTTCCCAAGTCCTGGAATTCCCTGGTATTAGTCGTGGCTATGCTAAATTACTTTGTTTTAAAATTTGGTTATTATTTTTTTTTTTGAGAGTGAGTGTTTCAGTATGCAGCCTTGGCTGTCCTAGAACATGCTCTGTAGACAGGGTTGGCTTCGAACTCAGAGATCTGCCTGCCTCTGCCTCCCGAGTGCTGGGATTAAAGGTATATGCCACCATACCTAACTTAACTTACTTTTATAAAAACAGTATACCTAGAGGGCTAGAAAGATGGTTCAACAGTTAAGAGTATGAGTGTTATTTCCAGCATTTATATCAGCAGCTCCCAATTGTATGTGATTCCACTCCAGAGGGTCCAATACCCTCTTCTAGCCTCTGAGATTACCTGAAATTAATGGATATAATATCTCTCTCTCTCTCTCTCTCTCTCTCTCTCTCTCTCTCACACACACACACACACACACACACACATATACACACAGACACACACAGACACACACACACACACTTTAAAAAGTAAAATTAATTCTTTAAAACACAGTGCAAGAAGTCGGCCATTAAATTCTACAATCAATGTGTGACAATTCTTACTCATGCTTTACCTCGTATTTCAATCCGTCAGCCCAAATGTAAGTCCCCTGCCCGTGCATCAGTCCCTCGGAAAACATTCCCTAGGAGAGAAACAACAGCAACCTCTCAGATGGGAGCTGGGTGGTGGGCACTTGCACCTTGATCGTGGCTGGAACCCTGCCCACCCCTTTACCTGCAGGGATGTGCTGGCTGGCGGCAGCAGCAACAGCAGCAGCAGTGTGGTGCCCACTCTGAGCCTGCCCCGCATCCACAGTGATCTATCCTGAGCCCAAAAGGATCCAAGGAGGAGTTTTCAACTTCCCTAAAACCTAGATCTGATGACCACAGTCATATTCTCCAAGTAAGCTGCTGGGGAAAAAAATCTCGAACTGCAGTTGAAAAGAGTTCAAATACTTTTGATTTTTGCACAACCTAACTAACCAAACAAAAAAACTATGTATTTTATTTTACAAGTTATTTACACTAAGTAGATCCAAGTAAAACTATTATCCAACTAGGGGACACATTACGTTTGTGTCACACTTTGTTTTCTCTTACTAGACAGTATCAGTGTACATATGCACATAACTGTGTACCGACAGATGTGCGTGTGTATGACTTCAGCTCAAGGGGCTCCAACGCCCTCTTCTGGTCTCCATGGGCATCTGCACACACGTGGAACATGGACATACACATACGATTTTAAAATCTTTAAAATGTATTCTATTATAATAAGCACATGGTTTTGTAATCTGAATGGATGAAATGTCTTAATCATGGTCTACAAGTAAAGGTAAAAAAAATGAAACAACTCTTAAAATCTAACAGTAATGGAACAATTGCATCTAGCAAGTTTTGCGCGTTACACAGTATCACAATTAACTGTCAGGTGAGCCAGGGGTTATCATTTTCTCCGGGGTGGAGGGTGGGGGGTGGGGGGGGGGGTGGAGGGTGAGGGGATGGTGGGGGGCTTCATTTTAGGATGATCAGAAATTCTGGGCTGTCGGGTGATGGCCCACGATAGGATGGAGATGTTTAAGACCACTAGACTGTCCACTTAAAAAGGTTAAAATAGGGGTTGGGGATTTAGCTCAGTGGTAGAGCGCTTGCCTAGGGGCATAAGGCCCTGGGTTCGATCCCCAGCTCTAAAAAAAAAAAAAAAAAAAGAACCAAAAGGTTAAAATAACAAAGGTTGTATACGCTTTACAACACATCAAAAAAATTTAAAACATATCTCGTATTTTGGTGTGGATCCTACAGTGATTAAAGCCATAAAATAATACATAAACATTTGCAAGTGAAAACAACTCAAACTGTAATCTGCCGTTATGTGATTAATATGTAAAATATTGATGTTATCTATTTAAAGAGTGAAAGAAACAGTGCTGAGTGCGTTTATCACGAAACGACAGTGAAACTGAGGTTTTGCCCTTTTTGGTTCATTCGTTTTCATGTTTTTGCAGGGGCAGGGATGGATTCAGGGGTTTCGGCATGTCAGGCAAGTGCTTTACCACGGTACCAAACTCTCAGCTCTGAGGCAGGAACCTGAGGCAAAACCCATAAAGGAATACTGCTTGCTGTCTTCCTTATCCGGCTTTCTCATCAGCACAGCACCTCCTGCCCAGGGAATAGCACCGCCTACAGTGGCCTCCTATGGCCACAGTCAACACAATCCCCCACATACGTGCCTATAGGCCAAACTGATCTGAGCCATCCTTCAACTGAGACTCCCTTCTTAGGTGACTCGAGGCTGTGTCAAATTGACAGTACAAACTAACTAGGGCAGCCTGTGCCTTAAACCAGTAGACAGAATCAAACAGACAGAAACTATTTGGGGGAAAGAAGTTAGATTGTTACTGACATTTACTGTGTAGCCAGGACGGAAACAGTTGCGTGTAGACTAGCCCTGCAGTTTTTAAAAAGACTACCTCTCCCTGAAACATACGGTCTAATGACTATTTGCATAGCGTTTGCATTATATTTACGTGTCATTTGCATACTATTTGCTCTATATTCAGTATTGTAAGTTGTGTAAATATGACAATGAATATGCAGGGGCAGTGGGGTGCAGATTGGTGGTAGAGCACTTGGACAACATACTCAAGGCCCACGATTCAATCCCTAACACAAGAAAACAAACAGCAACAATGTATATGGGAAGAGTGCGAGCCTGCGTGCGTGCGAGCCTGCGTGCGTGCGAGCCTGCGTGCGTGCGAGCCTGCGTGCGTGCGAGCCTGCGTGCGTGCGAGCCTGCGTGCGTGCGAGCCTGCGTGCGTGCGAGCCTGCGTGCGTGCGAGCCTGCGTGCGAGCCTGCGTGCGTACGAGCCTGCGTGCGTGAGAGCCTGCGTGCGTGCGAGCCCTGCGTGCGAGCCTGCGTGCGTGCGAGCCTGCGTGCGTGCGAGCCTGCGTGCGTGCGAGCCTGCGTGCGTGCGAGCCTGCGTGCGTGCGAGCCCGTGCGTGCGAGCCTGCGTGCTGGCATCCATTCGTTCGATATGAATGCAGCCCTGAAAAAGGCAAGAAGAGGCAGCCCTGGAAAAGGCAAGAAGGCATCATGTCCCCTGGATCTGAAATTGAAGGCATTTGTGATGCTGCCATTCTGGTGCTGTGAACCAAACACTGGTCTTCTGCAAGAGCAGCAAACATTTTTTTTTTTTTAAAGATTTATTTATGTGTTATATATATGACTGCACTGTAGCTATCTTCAGACACACCAGAAGTGGGCCTCAGCTCTCATTACAGATGGTTGTTAGCCACCATGTGGTTGCTGGGATTTGAACTCAGGACCTCTGGAAGGGCAGTCAGTGCTCTTAACCACTGAGCCATACCTCCAGCCCCGCAGCAAACATTTCTAACCAGCGAGCCATCTCTCTGGCCCCAGTGTTATGTGTAGGTTCTTTGCAAACCCTGCAACACTTTGCAATCCAAGGTGGGTATCTAGCTTATGGGGGACTTTTTACTTAGCGGCAAATTGATGGCTTGGCAATAGTTAAAAGTCAGAAAAAAAAGGTAATATCTAAAATAAGTAATTCAGTTATACTGAGTTATGCTTCACCTCAAGTAGGTAGTTGGGGTTCAGGATAAAATCAGTGTGCAGTACTTCTCATGGTTTAAAAGGAATCTGTGGAATTCGCGCAAGCCTTGCAAATCTAAGACTTTCAGCCTATTCCTTTCTCCCAGCCCTGCTGGCTCCGATCATTATGACTCACATGGTAGGTGTTTCCGCCTTGAAAGACAGCAAAGCCTTCTCCCTCATACAGTCCACGGACTTTCTCCCCTTCGTAGCTACAAAGAAATGGCATTGAGACTCATGAGTGGTGTGGGTGTTAACTTATAGATTCCCAGGAGCATACACCTCTTAGTGTGATACACGGGGTATAGCAGGTACAGAATTTCTGTCTGGGGAGAGGGGCCGGACATATTCTGGATCCAGAACTCAATGATAGCTGGAGGATACAATGAGTGCATTTAATATCCTGAACTATACATTTTACTTTATTTCAATTTTTTTTTTTGGTTCTTTTTTTTTTTTTTGAACTGGGGATCAACCCAGGGCCTTGCGCTTCCCAGGGCAAAGCGCTCTACCACTGAGCTAAATTCCCAACCCTTATTTCAATTTTTTAATGTGTGTGTGTGTGTGGTGTATGTGTACACATATAAGTGAATTGGAATCCTCCTTGACTGCTCTTTGAGGCAGGGTTTGTTAATCAAACCAGAGCTTGCCAGTTTGCTTTGGCCATCCCATCTCAACCCTCCAAAGCTGGAATTAAATACTAGTGGACCACTAGGCTCACCTGGTGTTTATCTGGGTTTCTGGGGATCTGAACCTTGGTCCTTGTGTTTGTCTGGCTAGCAATTTAATCACTGAGCCATCTCACCAGTCCCCGAATCACACAGTTTATGCATGTTTTATCATGCTCAAAATATTCTTGAGGGGCAGGGGTGATGGTTCAGTGGTTAGAGCACCGGTTGCTCTTTCAGAGAACCTGGCTTTGACTCTCGCACTCCACATGATGGCTCTTCCGGCTTCTATGGGCACCAGACACACATGTGATACACAGACATGCAGGTAAACAGTCATATACATAAAATAAAAATAAATAAATCTGTTTAAAACGTTCTGAAAAGTTTTTTTTGTTTGTTCAGGTTTTTTGTTTGTTTTTGTTGTTGTTTTTTAGGGAGCTGGAAAAATGGCTCAGTGGATAGTGTACCTGCTGTGCAAACACGAGGACCTGATCTCAGATCCCCAGAATCCACTTAAAAGTCAGGCGCAGTAGCACACATCAGTCGGTAAAATGCATACCAGGAAGTGCGGGGACCAGAATTCAGAGCCCAACACCCACCCTGAAAATAATGACTGTCTTGGCGGTGGCGGCACACATTTTTAATCCCAGCACTTGGGAGTCGGAGTTCGAGGCCAGCCTGGTCTACAGAGCGAGTTCCAAGACAGCCAGGGCTACACAGAAAAGCTCTCTTTAGGGGAAGGGGGGACTGAATAAAGAAAGGAAAGCTAGGTAATGTGGTGCAAATTTGTGACTCCAGCATTTCAGTGCTGGGGAGACAGAGGCAAGAGGATCCTTGGAGCTTGTGGGATAGCCCATGGAACCAAATCAAAGAGTTCCACACCCACACTAAAGTGTTTTTGGAAACGGGGAATTGTAGGATCATAAAACTGGTGGTGGTGGTGGTGCACACCTTTAATTCCAGCACTAAGGAGGCAGAAGCAGGCAGATCTCTGAGTTTGAGGCTAGCCTGTCTACAGAGAATTCCAGGACAGCCAAGGCTATACAGAGAAACCCTGTCTGGAAAGACAAAAACAAATAAAACACAAACCAAACCAAAATAAAAAAAGCCATGTGAGGATTCACATGGTCCCACCACAACACACTTTCATGGAACATTCAGTTTACAGGGTCTGGCCCAGTCAGGCCCCGGAAAGTTACCTTTCCACTATGAGTTTGGTCAGGATGGGTTCTTCATACTGAGTTTCATCTTCACTCTGGTACGTATGTTCCGAGTCTCTTTTGGGGGTTTGCTTGAGTGGTGTTTCCAATACCGGGATGACAGCACTGGGGGCCACTTCCTGCTTACTGGCACTGCTTTCTTGTTTAGCCGCTTCTGGGTTATCAGAGATCGAGGAGGGAGAGCGGGCTGACTTATCTCCCTTTTTGTCTGCTTTTTTCTTTTCTTTCACCATGGCCTTTGGAAGATGTCGGAGTTTTCTTTAGATGCAGACTTAGCCAATGATTCCTTCGGTAGACTGCAGTTTTGTTTCAAAGCATGGATGGGTTTTACCTGAAAAATAAAAAAAAAATTATATATATATATATAAAGACCTGGTTGTTTCAATTGTCAAAACAATTAGCCTTGGCTGGAGAGATGGCTCAGCGGTTAAGAGCATTGACTGCTCTTCCAGAGGTCCTGAGTTCAAATCCCACCAACCACATGGTGGCTCACAATCATCTGTAAGGAGGTCCAATACCTTCTCCTGGTGTGTCTGAAGACCGTTACAGTGTACTTATAGAAAATAAATAAATCTTAAAAAAAAACTAGCCTCAGGGCACTACAACATTATCATAATGACAAGTATGACAGTTTATGTAAATAATTAAATTCCAACATGGCACAGATTGGTGTACCATGTTTCATATCAGAACCATTGTGAAACACTGTTTCATTTTTTATTATATTTATTTATCTATTAATTTTGTGCATACGAGTATGTGTCGGGGCATGTGTGTACCGTGGTATACATGTGGAGATTAAACAGCAGCTTCCCGCAGGTGCCTCTCTCCTTTTCTCATCTATATCCTGGGGATCAACCTAGGCTGTGTGGCCTGGCAGTAGTCACCTTACCCTTTGGCTGGCTAATGTAGTCTCGTGTGTTTTCAAACAGTGCCGCAGTAGGAATGGTAGTCCTCTGTGGGTGAGGGTCTGCCTCAAAAGCATGAAGACCTGAGTTCAAATCCCCACCAGCCACATCAAAAGCTGATGCATCCCAGCAGTGAGAAGGTGGAAACAGGAATCCTACAGTTCATGCCTAGTTTAGTTCGATGGGTGAGCTCCAGGTTTAGCGCCAGGCGGTTGGGGTGGGAGACATGACCCTTTTGGCAAAGACGCTTGTCACAAGCCTGACAATCTGTTGACCCTGTATGGTGGACGGAGAGAACTGACTCCTCTTGCAAGTTGTCCTCTGAGCTCCCCAAGTGAGCTGCAACAGATGCACTCCCACACACATATCACACACACACAATAATAATTGATAGCATTAATAGTTATTATTTAAAAATAAAATACAAATTAAGAAAGCATCAAGTGCACAAAAACATAAAGACCCCTGTATCATTTTAGCGGTGTTTAGGCAAACTGCTTCCGGCCTCGGCTGCCAGATAGAAATAGTAGTACCTCGTGTGAGAGACAATTGTGATTGAGACTATGTAATTCAGGAAGGTGGATACAGAGGGTGATTGTCATTTCATGCTTTTCGGTTCGAAATCATTGGCCGCCTATATTCCACAGCCCTACAGCGACAACGTCTCGTATGTGTTTGCGCACGAAGCTTGAGCTCCCCATTAGATATCTTCCATTATCCTGCTCCATCTTGTCTTTTGAGACAGGGTTTCTCACTGACCTTTGAGGTCACCAATTAAGCAAAACTAGCTAGCCAGGGAGCCCTGGGTATCCATCCTCCTGTGTCTCCTTCTCAAGCATGCATAAGCATGTCGGGCTGTCTGCATTAAAAATGTTTCTGAGGGTTGGGGATTTAGCTCAGTGGTAGAGCACTTGCCTAGCAAGCGCAAGGCCCTGGGTTTGGTCCCCAGCTCCAAAAAAAAAAAAAAAGAAAAGAAAAAAGAAAAAAAATGTTTCTGAACAGTTTATGATTCTCATGTTTGTGGGTGTTTTGTTTGCACATATGTCTGTGCAGCACATGCATGCAGTGCCCAGGGAGGCCAGAAGATGGTCCCTTTGAATTGGACTTACAGACGGTTGTGGGCTACTATGTGGATGCTGGGAATTAAAGTCTTTCTTCGGAAGAGCAGCCAGATGCTCTTCATTTAATGGCTGAGCCATCCAGTCCCAGTTTCTCCGCATTTACACGGCGCTCGGGATTAAACTTGGGTCCTCATGCTTACAATGACTCCAGAGTCCAACTTCTTAAACCGTGGCACAAGATCTCATACGGGAGTACATACATGAAGAGAGGAGTCATGAGAATCCAGCAGGAAAAGGTTTGTGACTGTACAGCCAAGAATGAATTCAAAATCAAACACAGTGAATCCAACACGTTTCTGGCAGGAACCCTCCTGGGTTGTATGAGACAACTTCACTGTGTTGGTTTTTTGCCTTTTAAATGTGATTGTTTTTGTTTTAAAATTATGTGTATGTGTGTGTGTGTCTATTGGAGGGTCTGTGCATGGGAGTACACATACCCTCAGAGGTCCCAAAAGAGGGGTAGGGATCCCGTGACTCTGAAGTCTAAGTGACTGTGAGCCACTCGACGTGGGTGTTGGGAATTGAACTCTGGTCCTCTGGAAGAGCAAGATCTTAATCACTGAACCTTTGCTCCAGCTCCATCTTTGTTCTTCGCACTCGACATGTGGACTTTGCATGGTGTACGCCATCATACCACGCAATGCCTGAAGCACCGCGGCTCAGGTTTAAGACTGTTCCATGGTATGAACAGCAGGGTCTTACTGTACACTGTTACTTTTATAGAAAGACAATTTAATTACAGAAAACAAAGGCATCGTTTCCCCACTGTCATTCCTGTGTGTATAACTTTGAATAGATGGCTTTAGAATGTTTGACTTAAACTGGTTTTTTTTTTTTTTTTTCAAGGCAGGGTTTCTCTGGGTAGCCCTGGCTGTCCTGGAACTCGCTCTGTAGACCAGGCTGGTGTCAAATTCAGAGATCTGCCTGCCTCTCTGCCTCTCTAGGGTTGGGATTAAAGGTATGTGCCATTACTGCATACCTTAAATTTTTAAATTAATTGTGTGTGTGTGTGTGTGTGTGTGTGTGAGTGTGTGTATGTGTCTGTGTGTGTGATCATGATCAAATAATGGGCACCCTTAACTGTTGAGCCATCTCTAAAGCCCCAAGAATTAATTAAATGAATATAAACAACAGGCTAGCCGATGACTTAGGTCAAGGCATGATGACCTGAGTTCAATTCCTGGAATCCACATTTGAAGGAAGAGAACCAATTCCTGCAGGCTGTCCTCGGACCTCCATATGTGCAGGTGACCCACTAGCTACCGCCCACCCCATTAAATAAAATGGGGGAAAAATGAAGCATTGGGGGCCAGCATTGAGAACACTTGCTCTCGCAGAGGGTCGGAGGTCAGGTCCCAGCATTTATGTCTGATGGCTCACAGGCATTTGTAACTTCAGTTCTGAGGCTCCAACACCCTCTTCTGGCCTTTGTGAGTACCTGCAAGTGGGTCTATTTATATGCCCACGCATAAATAAAAGTGAAAAGTAAACCTTAAAAAATAAATAAGCACATAATTTCCTTAGTATGTAAGTTCGTTTTATTTTAGCAAGTGGTACTTTTATATGCATCCCAAAATTATTTAAAAATAAACTTTACTGGGGTTGGGGATTTAGCTCAGTGGTAGAGCGCTTGCCTAGCAAGCGCAAGGCACTGGGTTCGGTCCCCAGCTCTGAAAAAAAGAAAAAAATAAACTTTACTATCAGTAAATATTTGTTGAGTATGCCTAGTTATATACTAAAACCAAGGTTATGCAAACATTTCTTAGGAAAAAGGGGGTCAACTGGGAAATTCGAGAGTAGTCCTGCTGCAGTGGTTCTCCCCACTGGTGGGGCCGGAAGGGATAGGATGAATTGCAGAGCTGAGGGCAGGGTGCCAAAGCCAGGGTTTTTCATACCACTCAGAGACTGATCTGGTTCATGGTGTCCCACTACATTAGGCAAGCAAGAAATCCTGGGGTGCAAAGCAATCTGGCCCGCGTCCGTGCATCCTGGGGGTGGATAGAGTGGCACTCCACGCCCGGCTCTGCTAGGCATCCTCACTCGCACCTCAGAGCTTCTCTCTTTCTCTAACACTCCAGTCCCCCCCACCCCCCAGCCCCCACACCTCCCCTCCACCAAGGCTCCGATGAATACCAGCAAAGCCAGCCCAAGCTGCTCTCAACTCTCAACTTGAACAGCCATTTACTCTAGGCTTTCTGGTCCTCTATTAGTGAAATTCAAACTACAGATAAAACGAACTTGTTTCTTACCGTGATGACCCCCACCACCACCCCACCCTATTCTTAAGGTAGTCAACAGTATTATTGCACCTAAGGGCAGACCCACCTTTTTTTCTGGGCACGGCCACAGTACCAAGCACGTGTTCAAGTCTTGGAGACTAAGGAGGGAACTGGCCCAGGTCTTTACCTTGGTGCTACTCACAGGACTACTTTAGGGTGCTCACCCACTTGCTCTGGCCAGGCCTGCAGATCCAAAAGTGGCATTGAGGAAGACTTCGCGTCCGGGGAGCTAGGTGGTCTCTAAGCAACTGCCACAAGCCCCGCCTCCGGTCCTCTTAAAGGGGCCACATCACCAACACAAAACTGTAGAGCCTCCAGTTTTAACATGCTGGATTTTCAAGGCAGGGAGGAATTAGCTGGGCACTGGAGCTGGATGTTCTTAGCCTGGATTTTCCAGATCTAACTGCAAACTATGCAACCTCCCTCAGCAGGTCAGCTTTTGTTTTCCACCATTGCCTTAAACCAAACAATGGCTTAAAGCCAGTCTTACCAGAGGTTAAGTTGCAGGCCTGGCTAACTTGGAGGGTTCCAGGGAGCCTGTATACTTGTCCTCTACTTTGAAGAACGAGTATGACTGACAGTGTCCATCAGACTGTGCAGGACAATCTTCCCATCACTCCTTAGTTCCTTCTCAAGAGGCCCCTTTGTCACATAAAATGTGACAGTCACAGGTTCTAGTGATCAGAAGCAGACTTTTTTTTGACGAGGCACTACTGTATCTCCTATGACCCCTAACTTGCAGCGTTCCTGTGAATATTACACTAGACCCTGTGGACTTGTACCAGCACTGTGTATTTAGAGACAGCATTTTGGTATGTAACCCTCACTGGCCTGGAACTGCCAGCCCAGGATGGCCTCAAATCACAGAGATCTGCCTGCCTCTGCTGTGCTGGAATTTGCAGGGCTGTGCCACCCTACCCAGCAGTAGCATGGATGGACTTTGACATAACAAATGCAAAAGCCTCTACCGCCTCCTCACACACGAACCATGGCAGACCTCTTTCCCAGGAGGCCCAGAGCACAGAGGAAGCTGGAAGGGCAATGGCCCACACCAGTCATCACTCTTCTAACTTCCACCTGGACTCTACAGGAGCCATTTTTATTTCTGTTTTTCGAATGGACAAGATTCCATGGAAACAGAGTAAATTTACACTACAGCACACTAAATTTTCTTTTTCCGCTCCCTGCTTCAGCCCCAGACCTGGCCTGGCAACTTCCACTCTAGCTGCACTGAAGAAGTTTAAAAAATAGTGGCCCCAGGCTAGGTGTGGTGGTACCTGACTTTAATCCCAGAACTCGGGAGGCAAAGGCAGAGTTCAAGCTATGGTGCTCTGTATAGCAAGTGCCAGATCAGCCAGGGCTGAGACCCTGTCTCATCCCTTCCTAACCCCCCTCCAAAGTGGCCCCAATCCTATTCAGTAATTTCTATCCAACCAGGTAAAGAGTTCCTTTGTTTTTAAATTTAATGAGTCAGGATCGAGAGCTGCTAATTCCAAAGACCATACTTTTCAATGCGATTGTGTGTGACACACACCTATGACCCTAGCACTTGGGTAGCAGAGGCAAGCTCAGTTCTAGGCCAACCTTGGCGACAAAACAAGTTCAGAGAAGACTGAATTACACTAAACGCTGTCTCAGACACAGGGGGGAGTAGGTGGGTGAGAACAAGAAAGCAAACAAATAGAACTCAATTGTCACTGGGGCTCAAAGTCAAATTTCCCAGACAGAGGGAAGACTGGTTATCTTCCAAAGCGCCTCTCTCTCTCCCCCCATCTCCTTCCTTTTCCCCCCCCCCTCTCTCTCTCTCTCTCTCTCACACACACACACACACACACACACACACACACACACACACACACACACACAATCAAATTGCAGAACAATAACTGCAGACATGGTGAAAAGGTTTCAAAAAAAAAAATATATATATATATATTTGTCCTTGAATTAGAGTCTCACCAATGTAGCTCAGGGTAGTCTCAAACTCCTGGGTGGCTCTCCCAAGTAGCTAGGCCAGAAGCACAGGCCACTATGCCTGCCTACACAGTTGTTAAATGGATCCAGTACATTAAAGTAGCATGCTAGCTTTGCGCAGTGGCAGTATCGTAGCCAATGAGGTTTATCCGAGGCGCGATTATTGCTAATTGAAAGCAGCATGCTAGTTTTTGAACAACGATAATCAGATTACATAAAACCACCTCTCCAAACAGAACAATCTGTAATGAGCTCTATCCCACAAGCGGTCAGTCAGTTCTGGGAGATGACATCCAGATTTGCAATGTGTCTCATGGTCGGCCTTCCGTGGGGGCAGTTCCAGGGGTGGTCCATCTCACCCATGTGGGAGATGAGCTTCTTCATCTCACTTGCACTGAGAGCGGTTCCGATCATCACCTGGGTGTGAGACGAAAGGGGAGAGTCTGGGCTGTTAAAGCATCTTCAGAAGCACGGGGTTCGTTGAGACCAGACAAGACCAAAGCTCAAAGACACTTCCTGAAGAACCTTCACCCAGAGGCCCCATCTTCTCGGCACACCAGGCCTTGCTGTTGAGCTCCCCACCCTCACAGCTCGGGCTCTGGTGGCACAGCATCCTGTCTCTCGAGGTCCCACGTGACTTCACTGCTCTCCTCTCACCCTGGCAACCAGGGTGGTCCCGAGTGCCACTCTTCACTCAGCAGGCAGCAAGGAGTTTTATTATATAAGCTTGTTTTTTGGTGTTTGTGTACGTGCTCACTCATTCCCAAGCACATGGAAGCCAAAGGTTGACTGATGCCTGCAGCTGTTTACCTTAGTTTTTGAAACAGGATTCCCTCACTGAACTGTCTCGTTATTTTGGCTAGACTGGCCAGCTGGTGAGCCTGTGTCTCCACTTCCCCACAGCCGGGATTATGATTATGCACCACAACTCCATTTTTATGTGAGCGCTGGGGATTTCCATTTAGAAAGCACTTTACATGCCGTGCTGTCATCCTGTGGTGTTTAGATGTGCTTGGCTGTGGGGAGTGGCATTATTAGGAGTCTGGCCTTGTTGGAGGAAGTGTGTCACTGTGGGGGTGGGCTTTGAGGGCCTATGCTCAGAGAAGAGACCCTCGTCCTGGCTGCCTGTGAAGAAGTTTTCTGGATCAAGCTGTAGATCTTTCGATCAAGCTGTAGAACTCTTGGCTCCTCTAACGCCATGTCTGCCTGGACGCTGCCACGCTCCTGCCTTGATAATGGACTGAACTCTGAACCTGTAACCCAGCCCCAATTAAATGTTGTCCTTTATAAGACTGGCCTTGGTCAAGGTGTCTGTTCACAGCAGTAAAACCCTGACTAAGACACATTCCAATCCCTCCTTCTTCCTCTTCTTGAAGATAGGGTCTCAGTACATTTAACCCTGGCTGGTCTGGAACTCATACTCCAGGCCAGCCCTGAGTGCAGGGATCATAGACCTGAGTTGCCATGGCAGAGAAACAGCTCTTTCTAAAAGTCTGCCAGCTCACTCACTGCTCTTTTGAGCCCTTCCTTTGCCTAAGTAAAACCTAAGTCCATGCAGGCCTGTGCTGGTTTGAATGGGAATGCTTCCCTAAGTCATATGCTTGAAGGTCTTCTTCCCAGTTGGGGGACTGTTTAGGAAGGATCAGGAAGTGTGGTCTTATGTCACGAGAGGTGGGCTTTGAGGTTTCTCCATGCCAGAATCAGCCTCTCCTCTCCCCTCCACCCCACCCTCTCTGTCTGCTGCCTACAGATCAGAGTGTAAGCTTCTAGCTACTGCTCAGGGCCATGCTTGCCTGCTGTCTGCCTGCTGCCTACTGCCATGTTCCCCACCATGATGATCATGTATTCACCCTCTGAAACTGCAAGAAAGCCCCCATCGAATGCTTCCTCTTATAAGTTGCCTTGGGGGGCTGGAGAGATGGCTCAGTGGTTAAGAGGACTGACTGCTCTTCCAGAGGTCCTGAGTTCAATTCCCAGCAACCACATGGTGGCTCACAACCATCTGCAATGGGATTCGATGCCCTCTTCTGGTGTGTCTGAAGACAGCTACAGTGTACTTATATATAATAAATGAATAAATCTTAAAAAAAAAAAAAGTGTATAAGTTGCCTTGGTCCTGGCATCTCTTCACAGCAACAGAACAGTGACAGACAACGTCCCAGTTTGCAGCCATCTTCCTTACCACACTGGCACACTATCCTCATGTGCACATGCACAAAGCAGGCCTTGGAGCCAGAGGACTAGCCATCCCTGTGCTTGGCATGTGCTTTCCTCCTTCAGGCTCCTGCTCAAATGCCCTGTCTATCTAAATGAAACCATGTTTGCTTCCCTCTCCAGGACACGAGGAGCTTTGTGACATGCATGCCTGTGCCAAGTGGATGGACAGTGCTCCCCAACACTGACACGCTGGGAACAGGTGAACGGGGACACAGATAGCCCTAAACCCCTCTGTTGCCATCTTCCTATTACAGCACATGAAGTGTCAGCACAGACCTAGACGTAGGGACAAAGCAGGGGGCTGTCACCCTGGGCAGAACAATGAGCAAGTTAACACATGTTTCACATGGTGTGACTGAGGCATGTGAAGAGCAGAAATGGTGGATCTAGGTGGGAGCAGTAGGAAGAAAGGGCCTGAAGGGACAGAGACAGTGTGGCTGCGGCTGGAGCAGAGTGAAGGACAAAGGGCTAGAAAGGCAAGCAGAGACTGGAACGTGTGTCATGTGGACAGCGAGGGTCAGTGCTAGACACAGGCAGGGCTGCATCTGCCAGGGCGGGAGATGTAATCCGCAGCCCCACAGACCTCACTCAGACACACACTGGACAGAGTCTGCCATGACTACCTGCACAGAGCACCCGCTCTGACACTTACTGCCACTGCTAGATAGGGCACTAGAAGTCAAACCTGATCGCCCTGTCTCTCACTTCTCTGTCTCTCTCTGTCTCTTCTGTGTGTGTGTGTGTGTGTGTGTGTGTGTGTGTGTGTGTGTTGAGCAGGCTACAAACAAAACTCTTTCTGAGGGCTGGCTAAATGGCTCAGAGGGTGAAGGGCTTGCTGCACAAGCCTGAGTTTGGTCCTCAGAATCCACATAAAGGAAGAAAGAACCAGTTCTCCACAATACTGTCATGCGGTCTCCATACACAGTATGTACATACCCCTTCTCCCTGCCCCACATTATAGCAAACAAAACTTGTCCCTGGAGGAATTTCACCCCGTCTGAAAGCTTTGAGTCATATTGTCCTGGTTAGGGTCATCATTGTTGTGATGAAGCACTATGACCAAAAGCAACTGGGGAGGAAAGGGTTACTTCACTCACAGTACCATATATAACTTCATCAAAAGCAGCGAGGAACCTGGCACTGAGAACTGATCAGAGGCCATGGAGGGGTGCTGCTTGCTCCTCACGGCTTACTCAGCCTGGTTTTTGTTTCTTTTGTTTTGTTTTTTAAATAGAATCCAGGATCACCAGCCCAGGGATGGCACCACCCACAATGGGCTGGATTTTCCCTATCAATCTCTAACTAAGAAAATGCCCTGCAGGCCTGCCTACAGCCTGATCTTATGGGCCCATTTCCTTAATTGAGGTTCCTTCCTCTCAGATGACTCTAGCTTGTGTCAAGCTGGCATTAAGGTGATCCCAGCAAACATAGGTAAGTCTGATCTGCAGCCCAGACATCTCCCTCAAGCCCAACTGTCATGTTGCTTTTGCTTTTGGACGCTCTACTTAGTGAACAGTGGGTCTCACATAGAGCGAGTCTACAGCATAGCTCTTACCCTGCTTGCTTCCCAGAGCTGCCACCCCTCCCTCCCCCGGCACTCCAGGTCTGGTCCCTCTCAGTTAGGCGCTCACTCTCACCGTAAGCCTAGGACTGGGCTGTCCTCTGGGTGCTACTCCGCTTTCTCGCCTCGGGCAGAGCTGCCTGTCAGGAACATGTCACCCCTGGAGGCTCTATCTCCCAGTCAGGGGCTCAGATGGCACTCACCTCCTTGTCCCTATGGCCTCTGTGGTC
Organism: Rattus rattus; assembly: GCF_011064425.1. NCBI lineage: Eukaryota > Metazoa > Chordata > Mammalia > Rodentia > Muridae > Rattus > Rattus rattus. The sequence continues at coordinate 9,249,018 of NC_046169.1, forward strand.
ACATGCTGTTGGAGCTTCTGTACTTACTGCCATCTAAGAGCTCATTCATGCCTGTTTCTCTCACCTCCCTTACCTCTATGTCCCCATACAGGACAGCTTCCTACATGGGCTTAAGGAACTGCTGGATAATACAGGACTGTGGCCATGTGACAGAGGTTCTACCTTACTTGGATGCTGGGTGATAGTCAGCCATAATTACCATTTCCCATACAAATATGAGAGGCACAGGACTCAGCCCAGTGACTGCAAACAGCCCTTGTGGGAGGCTCTGTTTGAGTTTTGATGGTGTTGCCTCAGCCTGAAGGCCGGAAATCTTTGTCAGTGCGGGCTGGCATTACTCATAAGGCCATGACTGAAGCAGGGACACCCAAAGCTGACTGCTGGGCTCCGGAAAACTGAGGTGAAACACTGCTTAGCATCACAGAGAATCAACAGCAAACCTGACTTGGAGGTCAGACCTGGCTGCCATGCCAAGCCAACAAAGTGGCTGTCCATGGCTTGTGACCATCAGAAGGCACGGAATAGCGTCAGCCAAGCCAAGAGCTGAGCCGAGAGCCCCTGGGCCCTCAGCCCCACTCCCGGGAGTGCAGCTTGTTTTACATACAGACTTCTGACATGCTCTGGAAGCAAACATCTGTCTTTACTTACAGACTTCCGACACGCTCTGGAAGCAAACATCTGTCTGACTCTCGAGGGCCGGCACATGACCCCAGGGCTGTCACTGAGCATAAAGATCAGTTCATCGATATCTTGGGGTCCAAAGGTCCAGTTTTTACTAGTGGGTAAGGAAATCAGTTTAGCCCTTTCAGTGACTGGAGCTAAAAGAAAAAAAAAATGAGGAAAATCCATTACTGGAGAAAAGCATTTCTGTCTGTGGCACACGCCTGTATGTCCCTAAAATACAGTACTCTACAGTCCTACGTTAACTCACCATCTTCATCAATGATAAAGTCAAAGCCATTCTTTCTGAATATTTCCAGATTTTCTATCAGCACAGCTTCATTGACAGCAGTTAAGTTCAGAGTCTGGGGACTGGAGAACAGGAGATTCAGACTGTGATATAAACTATAATCCAGGGCAAGCATGTACCTACAGAGTAGGACTGAAAGCGAAATAATGCTACCACGGTCATGGAGCAGACACGCACGACCTTCATCCCAGCACCTGGGAGGCACAGGCAGGCGGGTCTCTGTGAGTTTGAGGTCGGCCTGGTCTACACGGTGAGACCTTGTCTGGAAAGGTGTGCACTACTCTACACCAGGCCTAATCTATTCAGTGACCCTCCACCAACAGTATTTTCTGGCCACCCGGTGAACATCATTTCAAATGGCTAAAAGGTGGAGACGTCTAGTGTGAAACTTCAGGCAGGTTGGCTGACTCCCCTGCCTCTGCCATTTTCTCACTGTGAGCAGCAATGGCAACAGGAACTCCCTGGTCTGATGACTTGGATCAGATGAATACATTCCCTCAACAGTTCTCCATGTAACAGGGACTCGGTGAGAGGGGCTGTGACTATCATTATGTGGAAAGTATGAACATGGGTTGTGCAGGTATCTACGCAAGCCCACATGTATGCATGTGTGCACATGGCTGCTGGCACAAGCTGCTTCATCTGAAGTGGTGCACTTCGAGCCCTGAAGCCTGGGTGAACCCACGTGATGAGCCTCTGCGCCTGGAGCACCGTGTGCTGCTGCAGCATCTCGAAGTTGTACTTCTCGTCGGCGGCGTGCTGGTCCACCAGGAAGAGGTCCTCCTTCAGTTTGGTTACGATGAATCCCAGGTTAAACTGACCCAAGATCTCCATCTCTGCGAACATCGACTTCCTGAAAAACACCGTCACAGAATCTCTCTGAGATTATCTCTGACTGTAAGACAGAACACGGTGATTAAAAAAGATAAGGCGCTACGAGAGCATGAACTAGAAAAGGTTCCTAAGCAAAGCCTCAATAGTCCATACAGTCAGTGCTCCGGAGACGTCTTACTGATCACCACCAACATCAGACATATGTGTTTCTAGACCTTTGCTCATGTATGGATCTACGTTTTAAAAATGAAGAGAACTAGGCACCTTTGTTCTGCTTTCTGCTCTAGTCTCATCATTTAATACACCATGGACTCTTTACTAGGTACAGGCACATACAGACCTAGACACACACATAGATCTTTTTAACTGTTTCTCACTATGTTGTCTAGGCTTTGACCTCCTCCTCCAGCCTGCTGAGCAGCTGAAATTACAGCTGCATGTCACCAACTTTAGATCTACTACTACCTTCCTTTCCTTTCTTTATTTTCTTTGAGACAGTCTCATTTTGTTACTCATCCTGGCCTCGGCCCTACCGTCCTCCTTCTTCAGCTTCCCGGGAGCTGACTCTTTGTTCTCAATGATGGTCCTGGAATTCAGTATGCAAACACCATAGTTCATCTGATACATTCTCTCCTGATGGACATTCAGTTGTTTCTAAACTCATAACGCACGCAAGGCACTGATAAACTCTAGGAGAAATGCTCACATGGCCGGGCCATCAGCAAAGCCCAGTGAAGACAGTGATGTGGAACCAGCACTTGATCTGAACTAGCAAGACACCCTGGGGAACGATCTCAGTCTGCCTCACTTCCCGGGCTGGCAACCTGGGGGAAAAGCTGTACTAGTTCAATGACGGGGTTAACTGAATCTTTGATAGGTCTCTTCTACAACCCACACAACTGGGAGCCAGGCATGGCGGTACACATCTGTATCTCAGCACTAAGGAGATTAAGGCAACACAGTCATAAATTCAAAGTCAGTTTGGCATACGTGAGGACTTCCAAACAAACCACACACGCACGCAGGACAGGAATGTATTTACAATCCCAGCAACTGGGAGGCAAAGGTAAGATCAGGAGCTCAAGGTCATCTTCAGGACCACAGTGAGTTTCAGGCCAGTCTGGGTTACCATGAAACCCTGTCTCAAAAACAAAACTAAACCAAATGAAACCAGGAGAACTGACATTATACATGTGAAAGGCAAGGAGAAGTTACTGACTAGAGACATCTCGGCCAAAAAGAGATTAAAGAGCAAATGACCACTCTATAGGGTCAAAACCAACCTCAATTCAGTATCAGAATCATCTGATACTGATGGGGGGGGGTGAGGAGGGAGGGAGAGGAAGGAACAAGTCTATTAGAGAGCCTGTGATGTGGGGAAGACCCCATGTCTCCACAGGAATCTCAAGCCATTGGATGGATCCTGGTGCTGAGGGAGGGCCACACTTGAGTCCTACTCCAGAAAGGAGGAGACCATCCACACAGTGCAAGAAATAAAGACATACAAGATATCTAGAGAAGCCAATACTGAAGCTATACAAAGTCAGCCTTCACTTAGTCAAAGTAACCAATCATAAGCCTGACCAAATTACTGTTAAGAACAAACAGTACCTAATCTCTCTTCTGAGTTCATCTTCTGCTGCTTGATTTTCTCCAGGGCAAATCTTGGCCCTAAATTTCCTGTAATTGTGTTCGCTTTTGTTCTGCTGCTTCAGGTGCTGTAACTGCTTCATTTGTTTAGCTAAAGAGCTCAGAGAGAAGTCAAGGAGCACTATTTTCTTATTAATTTTTACAGCTACGTCAACCTCAGCTGCTGAGGTGTTCTGAGGAACGCCAACACTTGAAGGCCTGTCCTCTGTCCTGAAACGCTTAGCATTTGAGGGAGAGAGATGAGTTGGTGGAGGTGAAGCTCGACATTTATATCCATTGTCTTCTGGCTTCAAATGGTGTCCTGTACCTGAAAGGTGGTCGTCCACTTCAAGGAACTGCTTGCCACAGTTTGTGTTTTCCTGAGAAGGTCTGTCCTCTGGGGAGCTCACGTTGCAGTCACTGCTAAAGCTACTGGCCACTTCTGGGGTGCTGAACCCTTCCTCAGAGCCAGCTGAGGTGCTGCTGAGCCCTGAGTCCTTTTCTCTTTTCTCTCTGTCCATACAATCACCAGGGCTGTCCGTGGGACTCACCAATTTGTCCTGTGAGCCACACAGGCCTCTATAAGAGACGATGTCTGAAGGACAAGACGATGATACACCCCTTTTCTGACTTGGAAAACTCTGTTTCAGTTCAGGAGTCTCTGGGCCCCAAGACTTGGTCTCTGTGGTACGATGAAGAGAATAGGCCTCTCTCAGCCTGGACACAGATGCTACCCTTTTCTCTTCCGCTGTGATCCTCAATGAAGGAGAGTTCTCTTGCTTTCCTACTTCTGCGGTATGCAGCTTTACTAAGTTACCTTGCAGGAGGGAACAGAAAGAAGGATCAGGGAGTGTACTGAACAGGAACAAGAGGACAGGCACTTCACAAAGCACGAGGCCCAGCTCTGTTCCTCCGTTGGAAATGCCTACCCATGCTGAGTGTGGTGCCACACGCCCATGATCCCTGCACTGAGAAGGCTGGGAGAGAATTCCAGGCCGGCCTGTGTGGAACACGGAGACACTCTGTCTCAAAGAAACAGAATCAGAGCTGGAGAGATGACGCGTCAGTTAAGAGCGCTTTTCGCTTTCCCAGAGGATTTGAAGTCAGTTCCCAGCACCCATGAGGGCAGCTCACAACCATCTGTAACTGCAAAGACCCTTCTGGGCTCTGAGTATTGCATAGACACGGCACGCACACCAGGCGCGCATGCGCGCGCGCGCGCACACACACACACACACACACACACACACACACACACACACGGCACACACACACACACACACACACCAGGCACACACACACACACCAGGCACACGCGCACGCATGCACGCGCGCACACACACACACACACAGATATTTGTGTGGTATTTGACTTGAGTGGAACACTGTATAGTCATGAGAAGGAATGGATGTATGCATGGCTGGCCACGTATGACTTTGATGGATTCCATAAGATAATCACAAGACAGTACAAACTGAATGACTCCAAGTCTACCAGTCTCAGTCTGCTTCTGTCTCTCTATAGAGCCATAGCTAAGATGGAACTATGTAGCCCAGGCTTGCCCTCAACTGTAGATCTTCCCACCTCAGTCTTACAAATGTTGGGATTGCAGGCATCTGTCACCACATGGTCTTCATAAACCCTTAAAAAATGTCTGTGACAGTACATGTGCACGTGTGTTTCACGTGCTATGAGTATGAACGTCAGGACAACCTTAAGTACAACCAAGTGATAATCCTCGCCTTTCACCTTAAGACTTTTTTTAGGCAGGGTCTCACTATGTCTCCCTGATTGGCCTGGAACTCACTCTGTAGACCAGGCTGGTCTCGATCCACAGAGATCCACTTGCCTCTGCCTCCTGAGTACTGGGAATAAAGCTGTACACCACCATGCATAGCCTCTAATAAATATACTTTCTACCATGATGTTTTCTCTTTACTAAAAGGATTCCACTTCATGTCAAAAATCACCGTTAGGAAAAAAAAGGACATATCATAGCATCTAAAACTTTTAGCAGGTCCCATCACTACAGCAGCTCCATCACTACAGCAGCCCCATTACTACAGCAGCCCCATCACCACAGCAGGCCCATCACCACAGCAGGCCCATCACTGTGCAGTTTTCTCACCTTCGACATTCAGCAGCGGCTGCTGGTTGACACTAAGCTTGTTTGCATCACTGTCGAACATTCCCATCAAGGACGTCTTTAAAACAGCCAGCAAAAGCTTCTCTTCCTGTAGTAAAATCTGCCTTTTATCTGGGGTCACGTTAATATCCACACATTCTAAGGCAAAGAAGAAAAGACAGGCCTGAGCTCACCTTTAGCAACACGATTTTAACCATTTAATATTGCATTCATTTGTACTAGTGATTAAAACCAATCGAGATTAACACAAGGTGTCCAGACTAATATTCATAAATTGCAAATTTTGGGGGGAGTGTGCGTGTTGTGTGGCTGAACATACATGTGCGTGTATGGAGGTCAGAGGTTGACATCAAGTATCTTCCTTAATTTCTTCTCCACCTAATCTGAGTCTGGAGCTCACCAATGTGGCTAGACTGGTTGGGTGATTAGCTCTAGATAGTCTCCTACTGCTCCCTCCTAGCCCTGGGATTACAGGCATGTGCTGCTGTACCCAGCTTTTCCATGTGTGCTGGGGATCTGAACTATGGTCCTCACACTTGCCCATTAAGCACTTTACCTACTGAGTCGTCTCACCAGCCCATAAAGACATCTCTTTAAATAAATGAGGAAAATAATAATCATATTTAAACAATTTATTATTAGATCATCACTATCTTTCTTAGACAGTGTTTCATTAGCCTGGGCTGATCCTGACCCTGTTACGTAGTTTAGAATTATCGGACAGCTATCCTGGAGTATGAAGCAGCAGCAGAAACAAGAGAGACTACCTCAAGCTGAAGAGATGGCTTAGAGGTTAAGAGCATGGACTAGTCTTCCAGACTTGGATTCCCAGAGCCGCGCCATCAGGCCTCTGTGGGCACCTGCACTGAGAGTGTGTGTGTGTGTGTGTGTGTGTGTGTGTGTGTGTGTACACGCGCTTGCACACATGCATGTGCACACAGATGCTCATGAGGACAGAGAGGGCTGCTGGGTTTCCTGGAGCTGGAGTTACGGGCTGTCAGTTATGAGTTGCCTAACGTCAGTGCTGGACCCAGGCTCCAGTGCGCTGCAAACACAGCAAGAGCTTTGCCCAAGAAGCCAGTTCCCCAGGCCCCCAAATTATGGTGGGTTGTTTTTTTAAAAGTAATTTTTAATGACACTGAAAATAAAATGTTCACATCTAACAATAAAGACAAAAAATTATTTTCTTCCACAAGTGTTAATGTGTCTGAGTGCTTGTTTGCACACGTGTGAATGGGCATTACTATGTCAAGAAAGGCATATACATATATAAAACATATACATATACATATACATATAAAAATGTGGATCTAAAGAAGTCAGAATTTGACAATTACAAAGAAAAAATACATATAAAATTGATTCTTTTCAAAATCACGGAGAACTTATAAGTACTCTTTCTCCCTTTGTTCAAATTTAAAGTTACCTTTCCTAATAATACAATGAACATTGTTTCAAACTGAATGCAGAATGGTGAGTATAGAATGTAAAATTACATGATTGTCAGTTATTTTCTATTGTTATGTTAGAGCTTTATAATTTCATTTTATCCTTTTAAGAATAAGCCAAACTTTTTATTGAAACCTTAATGGAACTTACCCGAGTCCACGGACACGTTAAGAACAACAAATGGATACTGGTGCCGATTATACATGTGGTAGACCTCATTCACCAGTCTAGAGACCTGTGTAAGAAACACGGTTCAGAAAAGCATTTTCCCACAGAGTTTTATGTAGCGTACCTAAGGATGACCTCAGACTTCCGGTCTTCCTGCTCCCCCTTGAGTGCCAGGATTATAGGCATACGCTCTTAGTCAGTGCAGTGCTACAGACAGAATTCGGGGCTTAGTGCACACTAAGGAAGCACTTTATCATCTGGACTGCACTCCCAGCTCCTAGTACAGCTTTATTAATGTAAGATCAGTACGCAATGAACTGCACGGACTTCATATAGGATTTAGCTAGGCTTTAACATACAGGCCTGCAATCCCAGGTACTCTAGAGGCTGAGGCAGGAAGATGGAAAGTTCAAGGCCAGCCTGGGCTCCGGTGGATTCACTGTCGACCAGGGTAATTTAGTGAGACCTACAGAATGGGAGTGGGGTATATAGCTCAGTCCTACAACATTTGCCTAGAATGTGAGAGAGCCTGGCTTCAATATTCACCTCTGAGGAAACAACAAAAACCTCTACAATCTGATGTCTTAACACACATGCAAATAGAGACATATATACATATACATACTTTTGAAGGTATTCTACAATCAAAATAATATACACACTATTAAAAAAGTTTCCTTATATTCTTCAGAAGGATTTGTTTGTTTCAGGGCTTGCTGTGTAGCCAGGCTCTCCTCAAACTCTGTCTTCTGACTTCAGCCTTCCCAGGGAATTCCATTCAAGAACAAACACCTCACTAAAGGGCTCAGAGGTAAAGCGACTGGATAAATAGACTCCTAAAACTGAATCTTCCCAATCCAAAGATATTACTCAAGAACCTTCTGTCAGGTGTGGTGATGGGACACTCACATTCCCAGTACTGTAGGGTGATGTCTATATGCAGGTGAGGACTGACACAAGTTAGATCAAGGCCCATGATTGGGCAGTGAAAAGTAAGGCAGGGACAAAGTTTTGGTAAGGCGAGAGAAGAGGAAGGAAGAGAAGAAGCAAGATGGAGACAGAGAGGCCTCCTTGTGCTTACCACAGGCTGTGTTCCTACACTGACTGTATAGAAAGAGGAGGCAGAATGAACTGCCCTGTGTACACCTCAGCCGAGGCGACCGTGCCTGGTCTGTATTGTGAATGGGTAGACAAGGTTTGAGGAAAAAAAAAAAAAAGACGGAGACAGAGAAGGATGACCCAGATCTGGGTGTCTTAAATGGCCATAGGTGGTTATGAATATTTCTTAAGGGATGGATTCTATAGGTCAATTTATCTCATCGAGTTTTGATTTTAACGGGTAGCTGGGAGTTTATACCATAACTACCAGGGGGTAGACGCTGGGAGCGTGGGCAGAGTCCGAGACAGGGAGCCTTGATTGCCCAGCTGCTGCTGGGCCTCCAGTGTCCAGATTTTACCGGATAACTGGGACCAGTGAGTTCCCGGCTGGCCAGCTGGGAAAGGGCCACTAGCAATGGGAGCAGAGAGACTGCTGGGGCTAGAGGCTAGGTAGAGGTAACGTGGTGTGGTGCCACGCTGGAACTGGCTGCCGCTGAGACGAAGGTACCCTGCAGATGCCATGTGGCCCTATGGTGCTGGCCCTAGTGCAGGAATAAAAAGGTCCAATTTTTTTAATAATTACCGCAACACTGTCCTTGCGGTAGAAAGACTGAGAGGTCTAAGTAGGTGGATGGATGAATAGACAGACAGAATGCAGGTGTAGTTCAATGTTTGTACAGCATGTTCAAGTGTACTTAGGTACACAGTTATATGATATTACAATATAATTATTAAATGGTATTAGAGATAAATCACACTAATTTTAAAATGTAGAAATTGGGTTGCACTTAAAATCTGATAGAATTTTAAAGCATCAAAAATCACCAAGGTCACCAAGGTTGCTGGGAATGCAGAAGTCAGAGCCAAGTCATTAAAGCCTCAAAAGGACACTGGATAACTGGTTCTGTCTAAGAGCAAATCTGGGCCCTCATTTTCCTGTAAAATTGACAAAGGGAAGAGAAATAACACAAACGAATGCATGTGGTCAGTCTACAGTAGGAAGCTTAGACAATGACTTAGAATGTTTACTTTTTTCTAGTAGTGATATTTCTACGATAATAAGCATATTAAGAGTAAGTACTTTATACACACATTAAACTGAAACTAACCTTTCTTAAACGCGTGTGCAGATGCTTTGCCTGCATGTACGTATGTATGCCTATGTATCACGTATTGGCCTAGTGTCTGAAGAGGACAGAAGAGGGTATCGGGTCCTCTGAGACTGGAGCTATGGCAGTTTTGAACCTCCATGTGGTGCTGTGAATTGAACGCTGGCTGTTTTTAATCTCTCTAGTCCACATATAAGACGATTTTAAAAAAGGTTTATTTATTTATTATGTACACAATGTTCTGCCTGCATGTACACCCGCACATCATAGAGGGCACCAGACCCCATTACGGACGGTTGAGAGCCACCACGTGGTTGCTGGGAATTCAACTTGGACCTCTGGAAGAGCAGGGAGTGCTTTCAACTCCTGAGCCATCCCTCCAGCTCCCAAATAAGATAACGTTAAAGGCACGTTTCTGTGTCCATTCCAAGTTCCTGTATCAGACAGTCATGAAGTAATGTGGAGATAGCCCAGTGAGTGAATGTTTGCCTTGCATGCATAAAGCCCTGGTTTAATTACCAGTACCACATAAACCAGGCCTAGTGGTCCAAACCTGTAACCCTAGCACTCAGAAGGAGTAGTGGATGATCAGATGTCCAAGGGTAGCCCTGGCTACAAAGGAAGTTTGAGGCCACAGAAGGCCGCATGAGCCTATCTCAAACCGGGCAAGCAGACAATGAAAAATACCTTTGCTGGGTCACAAGGCCGCTGATTGATGAAGAAAAACTGTCTGTCTGTTGAACTCCTCCCAGCACCATGCGTGCACTGTGAAATGAAGCCTGAAATGCTGTCAAAGGAATTCAGGAAGGACAGTTACGGCATGAGAACAATTATAACAACACATGACACATTTCCCCCTTTGAGGCAGAGCCTCCCCATATAGTTCATGATCTCATAATCGTATTGCCTAAGCCTCCTGGGTGCTAGGATTACAAGTATGTGCCCTGGTGCCCAGCTTAGCACAGGACACATTCTTTAAATCAAGTCAGAATAGAACAGCTGGTGACCCACCACCAGGACAAATCCCGCATGAACAGAATCAGTCACACACCCTTACCGTGTTAAGAAAAAAGGCTACGTCATTAGTAAAGTACTTGTTGTGTGAACACTTGAACCCAATTAGTCTCCAGAATCCAGTTAAAACAAGATTCAAGCATGGCGGTGCACACTTGACCCCAGTGCTGAGAAGGTAGAAACAGACATTTATCTAGGTCTTACTGGCCGGCCAGCCTAGCCTACTTGATGAAATCCAGGCCACCGAGATCCCTTCTCAGAAAATAAGGTGAGGGGGCTGGAGGGATGGCTCAGCGGTTAACAGCACTAGCTGCTCTTCCAGGGGTCCTGAGTTCAATTCCCAGCACCCACATGGTGGCTCACACCCATCTGTAAAGGGATCCGTCTGCTATGAAGCCATACATGCAAACAGAACACTCATGATCATAGAAATGCCTAAATAAATAAATCTTTTAAAAAATAGGGTGAATGGTGTCTGAACAAGACACTAGCAATTGGACCTTGGGCCTCCACACTCATGTATGCAAACAAAATCTGCTCAGTCAGCCTCCTTTGTATAATTTTTCACAGTCAAAGAGTGAAAAGAACTCATTTTCCATAAGCATAAAATTAAAAATATGACAAAGTATTTTCATTCCCAAACATTAACTTATATGAAGGTATGTGCGTTGTTGTAGGATTTCTTGCTCTGCATGAGTCCCACCCCAGGATTGCGTGCAAAGGTAAAATACGTTCAACCAGAGTCACCTGCAAGAGGGACTCTCAGTGAGAAACTGCATCCATCAGACTGGCCCATGGGCACATCTGTGGGGCAGTTTCTTGACCGATGACTGAAGTGGAAGGGCCCAGCCCACTGCAGGGGTGCATAGGCAAACTGACCAATCCATGGGAAATGAGCCAATAAGCAGTGTTCCTGTGTGGTCTCCACTTTGGTTCCAGCCGTGAATTCCCTTGATAACTTTAGATGTGAGCTGAAATAAGCCCCCCCCCCCCCAGCTACTTTTGGTCAGGGTGTTTACCACAGACAGTACACCACCATCTTTGCAATTTATAATAGGCCGAAACACAAGTGTAGAATAAAGTATAGGACCTTCACAGGGAAGTGTCTATACTTCCTACAAAAACATAATGGAGCTGGGCGGGTTTAATAGATCCCAAGGTCAAACATCGTATGTAGAATAACTAAAAAATTATTCTAACCCAAAGTAGACTAATTTAACAGAAAACCCTCTTAAAAGTACCAGTCACCGAGCCCACTGTCTGAATTAAGCCATAGTTTTCATTATCCATTCTCTCTGAGCTGTACACAATCACTCTACGCCTTAAAATCACTATTCACACACATACACAGTAAACACCACCATCAGGAGAGCTGGCTGCAGTCTGCAGGCAGCAACCCTGTACTTACCGGAAAGGACTCTGCGGGGCCCCGCAGGCGCTCAGGCAGTACTCTTCACAGACGGAGTCACTAGGGGGCAGCTGCACAAAAGGAACGAGGCTCTGCAGCTGAAAGGCACCAAGAGAAACGGTTACTTTGAGAGCAATAGCACCAAACTTCAGCGAAGATAAAATACAGTTTCTTCCCAGGGTTAGCTATGCTCATTCAGAGCACATACACGAAAAGATAAAATAAAATTCAAAGGACCTTACAACTATTTACAGTGCTACAACGACTTCAATCTGTTTACCAGAAAAATGAACCACCAAACTCTTACTTTATGACATTATGTTTTTCAGAGAGAGAGAGAGAGAGACAGAGAATATTAGAGGATACAGTTTTTCATTTTTTAAAAAATAAAATTTTGGGCTGGAGAGATAGCTCAGTGGTTAAAAGCACTGACTGTTCTTCCAAAGGTTCTGAGTTCAAATCCCAGCAACCACATGGTGGCTCACAACCATCTGTAATTAAATCTGATGCCCTCTTCTGGTGTGTCTGAAGACAGCTACAGTGTACTTATATATAATAAATAAATAGTCTTTTTAAAAAATAAAATAAAATTTAAAAAAATCTTTAGCTCGCAGACATTAATTTTAGCCATAGGGTACTGAAATGTCTCCTTTTGAGGTTTATTAGTCTCTGTGAAAGACGACAAAACCTGCTACAATCACCAGAACAAAACAGTAAGAACACGACCACCACTCTCGGGGCTGGAGACAGCTCAGGGGTGGGAGCATACACTTCTCTTCCACTGGCTCCAAGTCCACTCCCAGCACTCTGTCGGTGCTCACAGTCACCTGTAACTCCACTCCACGGAGAGCCAACATCTCTGGCCTCTGCAGGCACCAGCACACCCCTGTGCACACCCACCCCCTGCATACATACACACACACACACACACACACACACACACACACACACACACACACACACGCGCGCACACACAATTAAAACAATAAATCTGAAAACAAAAACATTTTCCGTAGCTGGCTGGCCCCTACCTGCTTTTGGCCAAACACAGACCCGATATTTTCCTTCATGCCGGAGCTTCCGCTTGTGCACACCACAGGTTGCCGTTTCCCTTGTCCGAGCTGATTAGTGCAGCTCACACGGATGCCGGCTGAAATGATGCAGTACGCCTGTAAGACCTGGACCATTTTGGCATACTCCTGTTTGAGAAACACAAGACTCAAGATTACTTTGATCTTACAGGACCTGCACGGCTAAACTTAGAGCACCTGACTCAAGGTTCTACTCTGCCTTCAAAATAAAATGAAGGAAGAATCTTTGACACAAGGATCTGTGCAGAATCGTCCCCACGTGTGCTCTAAGGTACAGCTTGGCTCTTCTAGTCACCGTCTTCTCATTTTCTGGAGGTTGGCAGGTGCTTCATTACCAAGAAGTTCATTCTAGGGGCCGGGGAGCTAACTCAATCAGTCAAATGCTTGCTGGGCAAGCCTGAGCACCCGAGCCTCGTGTGAAACCGTCGGGGTTAGTGGGACACACCTAGCAAGGTGGGACTTGGAGGCTCTCTGAAACTCGCTGGCTAGCCAGTCTAATAAAACCGGTAAACTCCGGGGTTAGGAATACTGACTCCGAAAATAAGGATAAAGTGACAGAGGACACAGATGCTGATCTTTGGCCTCCACATGCACGTACATGCCACATACACACAAAGTACATTTCTGAACCAGGTGGGTGGGGCATACCTATAGTCCTAGAAACTCAAGTCAAGTAGGACGACAAAGTGAAAACAAAAACGAAAACAAATTTATGTCCTTTGAATTTAGAATGTTTCATTTAGAAATTTAGTCTTCTTGTTTTTTAAGACAGGATTTCCGTATAAAATTCAACATGGGCCTACAATTTGAGGTTTGTTTTTTTTTCCCCCCACACCTCTTGAATCTAGGATTATAGATGTGGGCTATCACCCTGGCTCCTTTATTTGATTTTTTTTTTTTTTTTTTCCGGAGCTGGGGACCGAACCCAGGGCCTTGTGCTTGTTAGGCAAGCGTTCTACCACTGAGCTAAATCCCCAACCCCATTATTTGATTTTTTTTTTTTTCTTTTTTCTTTTTTTCGGAGCTGGGGACCGAACCCAGGGCCTTGTGCTTCCTAGGCAAGCGCTCTACCACTGAGCTAAATCCCCAACCCCGATTTTTTTTTTTATAAGCAATTTTATCCTTCTATAAAGACTAGCCATAAACACACACATACCTGACCTATTTAGAAAAAAAAAATCCACTAGCTGAGCAATGGTAGCTACGATGCTACTTACTGACTTGTTCTGCTAAGTTTCTGCCAACTTGACACAGGATAGAGTTCTTTGGGAATAAGCAGCCTCAGCTGAGAAAATGCCCCCAACAGACGGGCCTGCAGAATTGACAATGGCTGCTCTTAACCACTGAGCCATCTCTCCAGTCCCCAAATAAGATAATTGTAAAGGCATGTCTCAGAGCCAGTTCCAAGTGATGTAACAGTACACAGTGCGTGATCCTAACTGTTTAAAAACAGAACAGCGGGGCATGGTGGTAAACACCTGTAATTCCCCCACTTAAGAGATAAAGGTAGGAGCTGACAAGACCAGACATGTGGTCATGATGGGACAAGTCTACAAAAATTATTTTTTCTATTTTTAAAGAAAGATTAACTGATAAATATCTTTAATAATTTTTTATTTATTTATTTTTTTTCTTTCTTTTTTTTTTTTTTTCGGAGCTGGGGACCGAACCCAGGGCCTTGCACTTGCTAGGCAAGCGCTCTACCACTGAGCTAAATCCCCAACCCCTTTTAATAATTTTTTTAAATCATATGCTACATTAGCAAAGCCTGGGATGGTGAATTTACCTTTTTAATGTTCCTTTGAAACTCTTTGTGACGTACGGGTAGGGTGTAAAATAAGTTCTGCACGCTGACTGTGGTTCCTTTAGGCCTCGGGCAGGGAGTTTTCTGGATGATTTTCCCATTATGGTCCAACACCAGTCGAGTCCCAATGCTTGCAGACACATGGCAGGTAGATATGGTGACATCACTGTGAGAGAGTGGCAGGGACAGCATGTCCATTAGAGATGCAGAAGGGTTGCTGGGATGTAGCTTAGAGGCAGAGCACGTTCCTAGCACTTGCCTGAACCCACGCCTCAGGCCCTAGCATTGCAAGGAGTCTGTGTGGAGACCCCTGCAGAACTTACAAGGGGGAGACACAGAGAACCTTTTCCTGCTTTCCTTTCTCAGAACTTCAAATGGCGATATTCTTCTCAGGCAATTAAGGTTTTAACTGAGTAAGGAATTGTAACACCTCAAGTTTGGTGAGACAGTTGTGTGTTTTTTTTTTTTTGTTTTTTTTGTTTTGTTGTTCTTTTTTTCGAAGCTGGGGATCGAACCCAGGGCCTTGTGCTTGCTAGGCAAGCGCCTACCACTGAGCTAAATCCCCAACCCTGGAAATCTTTAAAAAAAAAAAAAAAAAAGCATTTATAAAACTGTCTCTGGGGCTGGGGATTTAGCTCAGTGGTAGAGCGCTTGCCTAGGAAGCGCAAGACCCTGGGTTCGGTCCCCAGCTCCGAAAAAAAGAAAAAAAAAATAAAGATTTCATTTTTTAGGTTGAATTGCAAAACAACAAAGGATCTCAAGTTCTATTCTCAAAGCCTCCTCAGCTTTGTTACTAATGGAACTGTTACACAGACTTCAATGACATTAATTCAGAAATAGAAAATGCATAGCTTCATTGTAATTAAAATAGGCCTTTCATTAAATCTTTCCCTAAAGACTGAAGAACTGAAACTAATGGTACCCGTAATTTACCATGTATGTATTACTTTATCTTTATTCTGCAGTGCTTACTGGCTGGCCCCAGGCATCACGTACTGTAGGCGAGCAGTCTGCGGCTAAGCTACAACCCGAGCCTGTGTAAAGGTTACTGAGTGCTTTAAGACAGGCGATGGCTTTTCTACAATACGATTTGCTTCACTTCACTCCTTTATTTCTCACACTTCAGTAATTTGCTTAGATCGGCAATCAGATACAAGAGAACTCAGAAGTTAGGAGTCGAGACACTTCGATAGTGAAGTGCAAACCATAAGGCTTCTCATCCTGCTTCTCAGTCTGCAGAAGTTGTTACAGATGGCGTCTGACTGCTGTGAACAATACCTCAGTGCACACAGAGAGCTCAGAGCTTCCCCCCGAAAGCCGAAAGTTTCAACCTGCGTGAGGTCGGCAAACTCTCGAATCTTAGAGGTGTGATGTTTCAGAGCTGAAAGAGAGGGGGAAGAAAAGCCCAAAATGTCTTCAGTGATAGAGTGACAGACACATACAACATCTATCACAGCGTGTGGTGTAAGACAGTGTTACTCAGACATCCGAAACGATTGCTTTAGGATTCGGAACATTATCTTACCTAGACCTTCAAAGTTTTCTTCTTCTACCCCACATCCATTGTCTGAAACTTCAATGAGGTCCACCCCATAGTCTTTAAGCCTTAGATCTAAAAAATTCAATAGATTTCTTTCTTAATGATTAAGCCATGGTGAAAGGTCTTATGCTGACAATATCTGAAACACAGAGTGCAAGCCTAGCAGCCATGCCTATACTTTTACTGCTGCTGCTGTCATTCTGAGGGGTGTGTGTAGCCCTGAAGACTGTAATGCTAGGCCAGGATGCTGTAAACGCTAGGCAAGCTCTCTACAATGGAGCCACAACCCTGACCCTGCATCTTTTATTTTTCAAAGTCCTCCTTGCAAGCTCAGATTAGATAGTTGGTTTATTATTATCATTGTTATTGTTATTATTACTATTTCAAAAGGAATACTTTAAACATAGTCATTAAGAACGGGCTTGGGCTGGAGCAATGGCTCAGCAAAGCTAGGCTCGCAAGCAAGAATCTTAGAGCAGGCTCTGCAATCAGAGTGCCTGGATCCTACTTTCTGAGCTTTATAGCCTCAGTGTAACCAAATTCCTGGTACCTCAGTGTTCTCTTCTGTGTGACAGACAGCAGCTCCCAAACTGTAATGGTCCACATGCTAAACGAGACAGTCTATGTATGATTCTTAGCACAATGCCTACACACGATAAAACTGAATTCTTACGTCACCAGTCTGGGAAAGAGGACCCTATAAGGCTTGCTGAGCTTCTTAAAAGCTGCCTTCAGTGCTCACCACTCAAGCTGGGGTGGGCGTTTTGGTAACACAGCTGCTTTCGAATCTTTGTTGATCCCGTAAATAACCCCTCATCCATACTTCTGTTAGTAGCTAACGTCATTCATTCACCAAGTCAGAATGCGGAACATTACTTTTTTGATCTGTCCGGAAGTTCCTTATCAGTGGTGAGTGAACCTATGTGTGTTGTGCTTCCCCAGAGAAAGTCTTTCCCGCAACAATTGTTAATGTCAAAATAATAATAATTGGTATGTCAGTATTTGTCTTCTAATAATCCAGTAATGTTTCTTAAATAAATAACATGAATGATTATTTCTTGTGGCTTAAAACTTTTCCAAACTGTGGGCTTGAGAGATGGCTCAGCAGTTAAGAGCAGTAACTGCTCTTCCAGAGGTGTCCTGAGTTCAAATCCCAGCAACCACATGGTGTGGCTCACAACCATCTCTATGGGATCAGATCCCTCTTCTGATGTGTCTGAAGACAGCTGCAGTGTATTCACATATATAAAACGAATAAATAAATCCTTATAAAAGAGAAAAGTTTTCCAAACTTACCAATACTAGTAGCACCGGCATCTACACTGTTTTCTATCAACTCCTTCACAGCAGTGCTTAAACTGAGTACCACCTGCCCAGAGCAAATTTGATGGACTGACTTCCCATCTATAGGCTTGATGGCCTTAGCACATTCTGTACTAGAAACAAAACAGTAACAAAACACAATGTAAATACTTAGACAAAGCAGACAATGTGTTTCCACTCTGACTTTAATCTTGGTAAATGACTGATCTGTAACTAGTTAGCCTAACCCATTCATTCATTATATAAACACACACATTTCACTTGCAGATATAACTGCTCTATGACCTTTTAGCATCTGCTAATATGTACTTACAACTATCTGATATTGAAAAGTCTAATTATCCATGCATCTATGTGGAGGAGTGCTGCTGTGTCCCTCAAGGGACAAATCCATAAGCTTTTACAGCATGGAGTTCTTCATTAAGCAACATTAGCTTTTTACACAAACTTAAAAAGTCAAAGTTTGGTAGGAAATACTGGTCGACAAAACTCATCTCCCAACTGTGTAACTATTCTCACAGTCGCTTTTGAACCCTGAACCCAAATCCAAGCTGCCTAAACTGCTCTGATGAAAGTCCTCAAAGTTTATGTTTGAGACAAGAGCTCATTCTCAGCCTCCAAATGATGGTCCTACCTCACTACTACACTTGGCAGGGTAAGTTTCTTTCTGTATTGGCTTTCAGAGTTTAATCATCGTTTTGTCTCCAATCTGATTGCTAGCACCAGTTTTGATTTACTTTTTGTTCATTTTGGCACGGGGTTCAATGTAGCCCAGGGTGGCCTCAAAGTCCCCATGTGTAGTTAAAGGTAACTATGAACTCCTGATCCTCCTGTTCCCACCCAACTAGTGCTATGATTATAGGTGTGGCTTGATTCCCATCAACTTTTTTTAAATCACAAATCCGGTCAAAAAATCTTTAGGTTTAAATTTCTAGTGGTGCTCATTGCCTATCATATGAAGTTTGGAGTCTAGCAATGACGTTCCAATCTACTGTCACTAATTCCCCTATGGTTTAGTCACAGTAAAAATAGTTTCCCGGCTATGAAAAGCTCCATTAAAGTATAATAGAACATAGGTACATCCTTGTGGTAAAATTTTGGGGGTATTTTCCATATGGTCTTACATACAGTAGACGTCCAGAAACCCTGATGAAATAAACAAGCCTCTTTTCTCTTCAATCTACCTTGCACAGAACCTCACTCATCATCACAGCACTCAGGTGCCTGAGGTAGGAGGAACCCCGAGTTCAAAGCACTACCTCAGAAAACAAAACAAAAACTTGCACTCGTCTGTTAAGTTCTAACTGCAGAGGTCCTCAGGGGAAATCGCAACGTTAAAATACAGACGGCACAAATTTACATTTACAAATCTGTCACTGAATGTAACTGTGCTGGCCCTCGAAGATGTGCTTCACTGACTTGATGCCACTTGTGATCACGGTACCAAGTACACCGAAGCAGTGCAATATAATACAAACTAAAAGTCCTATTGCCTGCAAAATCAGCGTGAGCCTTTAAGCCTCACTCTCCAAGTCTTCAAGTATAAAGACTCAAAAAAAAAAAAAAAAAAAAAAAAAAGAAAGAAAGAAAGAAAGAAAATGAATTCTGTCTGCTGCGATTTATTTTAGTGCTGAGTTTCAAGTCCACGGCCCGTGGCTTCCTCACAGGGAACGCCACTTTAAGTCCGCGAGCTTGCCTCGCACCTCAGCTACTTCCGGTCCTTTTAACGAGGCCGGGATACCGGGAACTCTATAAAGAATGCGCCGGGTGGGGAGACTGCAAGCCCGCGGCTCACCTCGCGCCCTCAGTTGGTTCCATGGAAGCAGCACTCCTCCAGTCTCAGTCTCCCCGGGAGAGTTCGCGCGCCGCTCTCACGGAGACGCGTCTCCTGGGCCACCCATTGGATGCTTTTGACATATAATCCGCCCCTTCCGGGAGGGGGTAGCGAGGGCGTGCCAAGACCTCCTTACCGTTGATTGGCCACCTCAAAGGTCAAGCTGGTGACGCTAGACCAGCCCGACCAATAAATGTTCACGGACCTCATTTTTCCGGAACGCCAGAAGCAGAGTCAGAAAAGAAGGCGGCTAGTGTCTGAGGTGGCCTTGGGTGGCCTCTGAGCGTTCCCGTCCCTCGCCCGCTACCTTCCTTTGGTTCCCACCATGCCGATGTACCAGGTAAAGCCCTATCATGGAGGCAGCGAACCTCTGCGTGTAGAGCTTCCAACCTGCATGTACCGGCTCCCCAACGTGCACAGCAAGACCACCAGCCCCGCGACCGACGCGGGCCACGTGCAGGTAGGAGCGTGCGGCCCCTGCCTAGTGCGCAGGCGCTGTTCGCGCCGCGCCCTGCCCTGCCCTATCCCTTGTCCAGTGCGCCGGCGCTGTGTCTGCGTAGGGTCCCGGTCCCTTCCGTGGCTGGGTCGGACAAAACCCACCTAGATTAGTGCTGCCGTGGGTTCCTGTTGCGATCGCCAGGCGCATAGAGAAATGTACAACACACACACACACACACACACACACACACCAGGCGTAGAAATGTACACACACACACACACACACACACACACACACACACACACACACACACACACACACACACACACACACACACACACACACACACACACACACACACACACACACACTCTGCTCATTCCGAGGAATTTTCAGAGCGATCCCAGGGTTACCATAACCCAGGTTGACGGCCCTTCTCACTTGTAACTTTCCGGCAGGAGGTCCCGACCTTTACTGTAGTTTTGTGTTGTTTTTCGCGGTTAGGTTGCAGAGTCTGTGTCCTTAAGCTATGTAATCTTGATGTACTGGAAACATAGTATGTATTCTGTTCTTTGGCATGCTGTACAAGATTTTCAGAGTGATCATGTTCCTTTACACTGCCTAGCCACACCTCGCTTATTTATCTACCTAACCCCAACTTATAGACCAGTGAACAAGTAGCCTGTATAGAAATAGAATTCCGAGAGGGAGGGAGGGAAGGAGGGAGGGAATGAATTCCTGGCCTAATGGGCAGGTTTGCCTTCCACTTTTAAGTTCTTTTTCAAAGTGGTTATACAGGTTTAAGCTGTTACCGGCAGGATAATGGAGACATCCTAATGTAGTTTTAATTTGGATTTCTCCAGTTTCTAAGTAAGTTGAGGTCCTTTTCATGTTTCCTGGCCATGGGGGTGTGGGGCAGAAACAGTGTCTTTGTAGCTCAGGCTGTCCTTGAACTCTCGTAGCCAAAGATGATTTTGAGTTCTTCCTCCTTGGCCTCCACCTCCCAAGTGCTGGGGTTAGAAGTGTGTGTCACCTTACCTAAAGACTTGCATTTTTGTTAGGTCTCAAATGGCTAACAGAGGTGCCCATTATCATATCAAAGCAGACGCTGGCCCTCAGGTCCAGTCTCTGTCTGTTATAAGGCCCTCCTGGCTGATTTACCCCATCCCCTACCCTGAAATCTCCAGCCAGGGTACTAAGCTGGGCTTCCCTCTCCCCAGTCTCTCTGGCCCATATATAACCAAGCCGTTTGGCTGTGCCACTCTTATGGCCAACCTCCCAGCTCAGTAGACATGGTTGCTGGGGACTCTCCCGGCTGACTCTGCCCGTGCTTTCCCATTTACAATAAACTTTATCCTCCAACATACCTTAGGAGTTGTCATGTCCTTTCTTTTCATACTTTTTTCCTATTCAGTGTTCTCTCTCTCTCTCTCGCTCTCTCTCTCTCTCTCGCTCGCTCTCTCTCTCTCTCACACACACACACACACACACACACACACACACACACACATTCAGTTTTCTACTAATTTATCACAGCCCAAATTTCCAACAGGTAGAAAATCTGGCATTTTGGACAAATGTGTAAATATATGCTGTTGTGGTCAGTTTTCCTGATACTCGCCATCCTGTATTTTGCCTACCCTGGAAGAGAAGTGGTTAGTTCAAAACCTAGTGACATTAATGGTTGTCTAGCTGCAGAACTATGAAAACAACAGCAGACACGGTTCAGTGGTCCCTCAACTAGACACTGTCATAGAAGCGTGGCCAAATGCACCTCCAGCCGTACATTCCCAGGGGACAAAAAACAATCCAGAGTAAGATTGCCACCTCCACTCAAGCAGCAAGGTTTTATTCAGTGCTGGAGATGGAATCCAGGCCTTTGCATGTGCTCAGTGAGATCTCTCCCGGGGAACCACATTTTCAGCTCTGGCTAGTTTGTTTGTTTGTTGTTTGTTTTGTTTTTAATGTTTTTTTTAAAGAATTATTTTTCAATTTTAAGTTATGTGTGTGCGTGTCAGCTCAAGTGCCTGAAGAAGCCAGAGGAATCAGATCCCCTGGAGCTGGCGTTCTAGGCAGTTGTAAACCACCTGCTGTGGGTTCTGGGAATTGAACTTGGATCTTGTAGAAGAGCGATACCCTGAGACATCCTTCCAACCCCCACCCTGTCCAGTTTTTTAAGTCCACCTTATTTTCTTCAAAAGTTGGTATATCATGTGACTTTCATGGAGAGACCTGAACAAGTAACCATTTGTTCCTGGGTAGAAGCAACAGCAGACCAAAGAAAGAATTCTCCCAAGTGTAGCTCGGTGTGTCAGTGAGTTTAATCAGGGTTACTTACAGGAATATGGGCAGTATTGAGGCACGGCATCGCTATGGAGAGCATTTCCAGCGAATACTATCTGCTCACATATCCTCGGGGGAGGGTGCTCCAGCTCAGTCTCCTGAGCCCTCCCCCTTCCAAAAGAATGCTAATGGCAGATCTGTGAGGGTCCCTTGGATAGTCAAAGCCACATTGACTCTATGATGACAACAGCTATGACCTGCTCGGGGTGGGTTTCATGAACATTTAGATGACACATCCTCCTACAGCAGTTCCTCTAGCAGAGGATGATGACATGAATGGATAAGTAGTTAGAGATCAGAACCACACAAAGAATTGACTGCTTCTAAATAGATAAAATGACACCGGTGCATCATAGTCTACTCTCAGCAGGGGAACAGCAGGGATCGTAGTAGGTAGCAGTGAGGTAAATAGAGCTTGACACTCCTGTGTTGCGTAGACCAGAGAACCTACATCAAGCTGAACTAGAACTCAGAAATCAGTCCCATTACATCCACAGTTCCTGCCTCAGACTTGCGTCAGCGCGTGCTGATTCGGTTTGGATCTAGTTGCTGCTACTTTGGCTCTGGTGGGATATGGTTTCCTATTGCTCTTTGTAGAAATGAAGAAGACTGCACGCACGTGCATACGCATGCGCACACACACACAACTCCACAACTACAAGCTGTTACTGAAGTGTTGACCGTTGGATGTGGTGTTGCACCTCTGTAATGCCAACATTTGGGAGGTTGCATTTAAGGCCACTATGGTCTCCCCACTCTCTCTCTGCACACACACAGACACACAGACACACAGACACACAGTCACAAAACTGAGCTGCCGAGATGACTCCATGGACAGAAACTTCTTGGCTCCATAACTGAGTATGTGAGTCTGATCCCTGGAATCCACATGGTGGGAGGATAGAATCCATGCCCTTGTGCTGTCCTCTGGCCCCCACATTCAAGTGTGCACACATAACAAGTAAATACATAAAAGGCTGAAATAAAACCTGTAGTTTGAGACTTACTCCTCAGCAACTACAATTGGTTTCTTTCTTTTATAAGCACACTGTAGCTGTCTTCAGACACACCAGAAGAGGGCATCAGATCTCATTACAGATGGTTGTGAGCCACCATGTGATTGCTAGAATTTGAACTCAGGACCTCTGGAAGAGCAGTCAGTGCTCTTAACCACTGAGCCATCCCTCCAGCCCCTATGATTGGTTTCTTAATGTACACCAGACTACTTGGCAGAAAGGGTGCACTGATACGAAGGATGAGCTGTTCCTCTTTGTGGAGTTATCTCAGTAGCAAATGCTCCAGATGACCAAGATACAAGAATGCCAGTGCTGCCTTAAAATAATTTGCACACTTGATCACTTTTCCAGGGAGATGCTTCCAAACTAAAGTGTCAGAGCCTGAGTTCAGGCTTAAAGAGATGGTTCAGTGCTTAAGATCACTGTCTGCTCTTGCAGAAGCCTGGGTTTGGTTTTCAGAACCCATAGAGAAACTTAAAACTTACTGTAATCCTACTTCCAGGGTATCCAATGCTTTCTTCTGACCTCTGAGCACTGGTGTACACACATGCACAGACAAACACATAGGCAAAACACCCAGACACATAAAAATAAAAGTAAATTTAAAACACCCTTAGGTCCTTTCTCCCCTTTCTTTGTGTAAATTATTTTCTACGGTCCTTCCTCTGTCTTTTCTCTCCTCATTCAGACAGAATGAAGGTGTGTGGTTGCAACAGTGTCAAGTAGTCCATGCTAGCCTCGAACTTGCTGTGCAACAGCCGGGGCAGTGCTTCACTCCTGATCCTCCTGCCACAGCCTCCCAAATGTTGGAATTATAGGTATGCAGCCCTATACATGGCTTAAACCAAGTATTTTTAATTAGCCTGTTATTGAGAATAGAGGATTCTGGGTACAATGAGAGACCTACATAGGAAGATCACATGAGTCCAGAAGCTCAAGGCCATCCTGGACAACACATAACAAAGACCCATCCTTTATTGTAAGAGAGTTGGGGATTTTTGTTTCAGGTGTGGTGGTGCACACCTGTAATCCCAGCACACTGGACGCTGAAGCAGGGTTATGAGTTCCAGGCCACTTAAAGCTAGACAGTGAACCCTGTCTCAGAAGGGCGAGAGGAGGGATAGTGGTTTGTTTTCATTTCTTTCCTTTTCTCATCTAACTTGCCTGAAATACAGAGTCAACTATCTTTAAGATTTATATTTATTCATATTTGCCCTGGCCTGTGGGGGGTTCAGAGGAGACCTAGGAGAGGGTGAAAGAATGGGGGACAGTGGCTTATAAAGATAAGCAGGCAGGAAGGCCACACAAGGCCCAGGATCAATTCCACTACCATCACCACCCTCCCTATAGCCCTAAACCGTCAATTGCAGGTATATATATATATATATATATATATATATATATATATATATATGGTTTTTTTTTTTGGGGGTCTTTTTTTCGGAGCTGGGGGACCGAACCCAGGGCCTAAGCTTCCTAGGGCAAGCGCTCTACCACTGAGCTAAATCCCCAACCCCAATTGCAGGTATATTGATAAGAACAGGTAACTGGCTAGGTTTCTCAGAGGATGTAAGTGGGCTCGACATTCCTGAAACATTCTTAAGACAGGGTTGGCTCCCAGCCCATATTTATGTGTATGTGTGCATGTCTGTGTGAGTGAATGCTGTGAGTGTAGGTGCTTGTGGAAATCAAAAGAGGGTGTCCGATCTCTTGGACCTGGAGTCGCAGTTAGTTCTGTGCCTCCTGATGTGGGTGCTGGGAACCAAACTACACCCCTCGGAAGAGCAACAGGCTCTCCTGACCCCAGATAAGACTACTTCACAGTGACCCCCAGTAGGACTACTTCACAGTGACCCCCAGTAGGACTACTTCACAGCCACACTCAGCCATGCTTCTTTGATGCTGTACAGCAGCCTGTGGATCGGTTTGCAGGACCCCTTGGACTGGAGGAAGGGAGCTTCTGTTGCTTCCTAGAGTTTTAATTTTTTAAAAACCTATTTATTTTGGTGGGAAGGAGGGTGCCTACAAAAGCATCTGTGTGGAGGTCAGAGAACAACTTGTAGGAGTTGGTTCTCTCCTTTCATGTGGGTCTGGGTGATGGAACTCAATGTCAGGACTGCCAGCAAAGCACCTTCTATGTACTAAACTGTACATTTTAGGCGGTGGAAATTTGGTAACAAACTGTTTGGTGGTAAACTAACTTTAGGAGCCATCTGAGCCATCTTTGCAAGCCCTCGAGTCTCGGCAGGATGATATTTTAAAGCGTTTGTACGAGTTGAAGGCAGCAGTCGACGGCCTTTCAAAGATGATTCACACCCCAGATGCCGACTTGGACGTCACCAACATCCTGCAAGCCGACGAGCCCACGACTTTAACTACAAATGCATTGGACTTGAACTCCGTGCTTGGAAAGGTGAGAAACCGGATGTCTGATGAGTGCCAGAGAACGGTGCCAGTGGCTTGGCCTTGTAGTTTTCAGAGGTGGAGCAAAGTGCACGTAGAGCTGCTGTGGGGATAACTCCTGGGATCCTAGCACTCGGGGCTGGGCTAAGAGGTCCATGAGCTCCAGGTTACAGGGAGACCCTGTCTCAAATAAATCAATAAAATGATTACACCCAGAGCCTCTTGCTATGGTGCGGAGTGAAGAGAGAGGGGGGAGGGGGGAGGAGAGAGAGAGGAGAGAGGGCAGAGAAGAGACGTCTAGAGTCCCAGCATCCTGTCTTCCAGTCTGTGTCAGCTATCTCTAAGCCCTGGGAGGAAGGGCATCCCAGCTTGTTCTAGACTACTAGATAGAGCAGAAGTGTCCCCCACTCTTTTTGAGGAAATGTCCTGGCTACATAGATATAAAAATCTCACCTCCACTGTTGAAGTTCATTGCAATAAGCCAGTGCCAGCCTTGCACTTCAAATGTACTTTGCTTAAGTTTGCTGTATCAAGAATAGGTTGCCCGGGCTGGAGAGTGGGTCAGCAGCGGCTGTTGCTACTACAGAAAATAAATGTATCAGCTAGCATTCATGATTGAAATTTATAGGACTCAATTTACTTAGAGGACCAGTCCATATGCAAGGCTGTTCCATTTCTTCAATAGTGCTTAAAGCTGCAGTAGAGTAGTGCAAGATGCTGCATAAGTGATCCCTACACTTCTGGTAATACAAACACCTAAAGAACGCAAGTGTTGTAGCAACTCACCCAGAGCTTTGACAACCGTGGTGCCTCTGCCTTGGCTGGTTCTTTCTCCTACCTTCTCATCTGTCCTACGTATTTTCATGCACCAAGGAGGCCAGAGTCTCCAAGGCCAGTCAGGACACATGCGCAGCCCGAGTGCGACTTGTCAGTGTGGGGGAAGGCTAGGAAGGGTGGTGAGGACGAAGTCAAGCCTCTGAACAAGGAGCTGGCATCCCACTCGTGTGCCTTTGGATGCAGGTGCATGTGACGGCCAGAGAACCGAGGTGTTTCCTCAGATGATGCTCATGCTTTCTCAGACAGTCTCTCTCACTGACCTAGAGCTCACCTGCAACCAGCTGGCAGACCTGCAGGGACAAGCCTTTGTCCACCTCCTCAGCTCTGGGCTACACGCATACTTTTCACCTGGGTGTGAAGATTCAACTCAGGTCCTTACAGTTTTAAGGCAAGCATTTTACAGACTGAGCTATCTTCCCCATTCTGGGTTTGTTGTTTTGAGATAGGTTCTCATGTTGCTCAGGCTGGCCCCAGACTCACTTTATAGCTGACTGTCTCAAATTCCTGGTCCTCCTACCTCTGTTAGAAAATGTTGACTTACAGGCTTGTGTCCGTCAGTGTCCGTTGGTGTCCATCTGCACTTCCCACTGAGCTCAGTGACTTCAGATAATCTGCTTGCCTCCCAGGACTCACGTTTCCACAGCTGTCAAGTGGGGTCACAACAGCAGTGAGATTTGAGACTCAGTTAGACCCTGGAAAGTTTTGGCAGGTATAGCACCTGGTTCATTTGTGAACACAGATGGCACTTTTGTTTCAAGACAGTTTTCTGTGTAGTCCTTGCAGACCTGGAACTCTGTGTAGACCACGCTGGCCTCATCCACTTGCCTCTGCTTCCAGAGTGCTGTGCACCACCTTGCCTGGCCAGATGGCTTTTGTTGTTAGCTGTAGTGTTTTGGTCTCTCCCTCAGGATTATGGGGCGCTGAAAGACATCGTGATCAACGCAAACCCAGCCTCCCCGCCACTGTCCCTGCTTGTGCTACATAGACTACTCTGTGAACGCTACAGGGTTCTGTCCACAGTACACACACATTCGTCCGTCAAGAATGTACCTGAGAATCTTCTTAAGTGCTTCGGGGAGCAGGCTAGAAAACAGTCCCGCCACGAGTATCAGCTGGGCTTCACTCTGATTTGGAAGAACGGTAAATGGTGGAACTGGGTTGAACTGACCTGGGCTGCAAAGGTGTGGGACAGCGCTGACTACAGCCAGTTGTTATTCGGTGAAATCCCCTCCAAGTCTAGTCAGCTTGTGGGGCCACTGGAGAGGGTGGGGCTTCTCAGTGAGACGATTCCAGGGGAGCTGAGCCTTGGAGGAAGGGGTTCTCCCCACTGGTTCTATTTTAAAAACTCATTCAAGGAACACCAACAGTGTCTTTCTGTTTGGCCCACAAAGGACAGCAGGGTATCATTTACTCATTGTCCCACAGAGAAATGCCTCTCCTGCCTGAGATTCATACAGGTAGAAACACATGATTGCCTGTTAACCATTCAGTAATACCTATCCTATTTTGAGACAGTGTCTCAATTCATAACCCAAACTAGCTTCAAACTCTGGCCTTTGGTTTTCTTGTCCCATCTTCCAAAGAAAGAGAATTAGGCACATGCACCTCTGTGGTGGGCCATCCAGTGATAACCACCTGAGCTTCACGTATAGTGAAGGGATCCTTGCTCCAGGCAGTCAATAGAACGTCTGCTTTCTGGGCTGTAACCTCCAGATTTAATGGCACGGAGGTGGAATTGATGGTCTAAGTTCTGTCTAGTTTGATGAAAACCATTATAAACACAGGGCAGAAAGGGCTACTTGGTCGCTTATAAATTCTTTTGAGGCACACATTGTATATGCGTGGTTGCATGGGGGCAAGCTTGTGGCGGTCAGGGACAAGTTGTATATGTGAAGTTGTACCTTCTGCTTATAGGCTTATAAGGACTGAACCTACATCCATGGAGTCATCTCAGTGGGCCTCCGTCAGTTTTTCTAAGGGAGTAGGTTGCACATACAGAGTCTTAAGCCTTAGGTGGTGGCACATGCCTTTAATCCCAGCACTTGGATCCCTGAGGTCCAGGCCAGTCTGAGCTATATAACAAGCTTCAGGGCAGCCAAGGAAACATAGTTGAGACTCCCAGAAACAACAAAAATTTAAAAACTAAAACTCAGCCAGGCAGTGGCGGCACAGGCCTTTGATCCTAGTACTTGGACAGCCAAGGTTATACAGGGAAACTCCTGAAAAACCAAGCAAACAAAAAAACTAAAGGCTCTTGAGTATTACAGATGTCGGTCATGTTTTGAAGGTTACCTTGCTACCAGTTCATGAATGAGGCGAGTTCCCTCTTCCACACAGTACACTCTGACTCTGGTGGTCTTTTCCTTTGCAGTGCCCAAGACACAGATGAAGTTCAGTGTACAAACGATGTGCCCCATTGAAGGAGAAGGGAATATCGCACGTTTCCTGTTCTCTCTATTTGGTCAGAAGCATAATGCTGTCCACCTAACCCTCATCGACAGCTGGGTGGATATCGCCATGTTTCAGCTGAGAGAAGGGAGCAGTAAGGAAAAAGCGGCTGTTTTCCGCTCTATGAACTCCGCTTTGGGGAAAAGCCCGTGGTTGGTTGGGAATGAGCTCACTGTGGCAGATGTGGTGCTGTGGTCCGTGCTCCAGCAGACTGGGGGAAGCGATGGGGCAGCGCCCACCAATGTGCAGCGGTGGCTTAAGTCCTGTGAGAACCTGGCCCCCTTCAGCACTGCCCTCCAGCTCCTTAAGTGAATTCGAGCAGCTTGTCTTGCAGGCAGGATTCAACATAATGGTCTGTTGTCAGAAAGGGACTTGTCCAATTGTCAGGCATCAATAAAAACACCATATGATCTATGGGTTTTGTTTTTTTTTATTTTAAAGTCAGTAAAACCAAGTGCAGTGCACTGAAATGACGGCCAGCCAGGGGCAGGCACTTTATAGCATCAGAGACTGCTGTCTGAGAATTCCAGGTAGTTTGGGGAATTGAGGCTTTAAGAAGAACATGGGTCATGGGAGACTACACAAGAGAAAGGTAGAAGACATCTCAGCTGCTAAGATCACTTGAGGGCAAGCTGCCTGATGATGCCAAGTGGGAAGAGAACAGAAGGGCTGGGGAGAGCACACTGCCAAGGAGTCTGACCTTCCCGGCACTGCACAGCCCACAGAAGTTTCGAGCCAAGCAGTGATCAGGCGTCTTTTGGTAACTGGCCATGGCAGCAGTATGCAAGGGCCTGGGAAGACCTGCAGTGGTCACAGCAACAGCAGCCAGACTGGCATACATCCTGGAGGCAAGCAGTTGTGGGGAAAGGGGACACTGATTTCTGTAGTACAGCCTTCGAGAAGACAGGATGGTCAGTCAACAGGCAGAGCTTAAGAAGAATGGCACCTCACTGTAAGATCAGGGCTGGGCGGTAGGAAATTTGGGAATCAAAATATGGAGGTGGGAGAAAGTGGATTGATTGATCCAGTCTTGTCATGGAAGGGTTCCTTGAGGAAAAGGAAGCTGGGGTCCTTTACACAGGTTTGCTCAGTACAATTGGGAGTCACACCCGTCCTCAGCTAAGGGTTGAAAATTTACATCCCTGGTGACTTTTAAGAATGCAAGTCCACTTTCACATGGTTGAGAGCATAATTCAGGCTACACAGGTAGGCCCCCATTTCCCTCTCATCTCTTCAGCCCTTTGTCCTGAGAAAGGAGGCTTAGTTGCTTCTTTAATTCTTCAATTTCCTTTTCTTGCTCCATTATCTTCATCTGCAATGTGAGATTAACCTGGAAAGAAAACGTAGACTCCATCAGAACGGCCTGGCCACTGAAGTGTTCGTGCATCCTTGCTGTGCCTGAACTGAGCTGTCAGTCAACATCAGCAGTCATCCCTGCAAGGCTCCAGTGTCAAGTTGCTACAGAGGAGCGACTACAATTAAGTGATACTCCTCAGCCCGCTCCATTAACAGAGTAGGTCTGCAGCTCGTCAGGTGTCTTCTTTCAGAGTCTGTCAGTCCTGGATGGTGGTGCGTCTGTTAACTCACAGGGCATTGACTTGGAATTTCTCTTGACACCAGGCCAATCTGGCTGGATCGGGAACATCCAAGGATCTACTTTGTCCAGCCTCCTCCCATGTCACCACCACTAGGGCTATAGGTGCACACCACCATGCCTGGCTATCTAAATTGTTTGTTTTTTAATTCAGAAATTAGGCCTTAACATTTACTTATTTTTGAGTATGGGGTGTTTGTGTACTGGGATGCACTTGTGGCAATCAGAAGGTTTGCCAGTCCATCCTTTATTTCCACCATGTGTGTCCAAGGACTGGACTGATGGCCACACTTGACAGGAAGGGCCCTTAACTGCTCAACTGTTTTCGCAACATTGATGTTTCTGAGGCAAGCACCTGTCTTAACCACCTCCCTAGCTCGCAGCTATCTTTCAAATAATCACTATAAATGGTTCACAAGCTAGTGCCAATCAGAATTACTTCTGGGACCCATAAACTGGAGAAATCTACCCCTAGTCCTCACAGAATTTGTCAGTTGGTTAGAGGAGTGGACAGAGGGTCAGGGAACGCTATCAGATGCTCACAGTACCTTCTTGTGCTGACCTGGAGACACAGCTAGAAAGCCTGACATGCACTGCTGTTCAAATACTGAGCATAACCTGTGGATCCTCCTTAACTGCAGCAGATTCCTGGCTGTTGCTAGCTGCTGCTCTAGGTATCTAGGACCAGCTTAGGGCCCATAGGCCATTGTGACCGACTGCATGAGACTGTAGGTAGCTGTGCATGTGGCCCAACACAGAACTGTAACCTAGTGAAAACGTTTGTATATGTATATATACCTACACACATCCATACTTGTTACTTGGTTTCATGGTTGTCAGGTAAATGGTGTACATGAACTTCTGTTGCTATGACAAGGCTGGCCAGCCTCACTAAAGAAAATATTTTCATCAACTTTTAGTGAGAACTTAGGTTTCTAGAGCAAGAGAAGGGTGACTCAAACTAGATAAGATGGATGAAGCAAGGAGGTGCAGGCTGACAGGAACCGGATGTAGATATCTCTTGAGAGACCCAGCCAGAATACATAGGCGAATGCCAGCAGCAAACCACTGAACTGAGAACGGGACCCCCGTTGAAGGATTCAGAGAAAGGACTGAAAGAGCTGAAGGGGCTTGAGACCCCATATGAACAACAATGCCAACCAACCAGAGCTTCCAGGGACTAAGCTACTACCTAAAGACTATACATGGACTGACCCTGGGCTCCAACCTCATAGGTAGCAATGAATAGCCTAGTAAGGGCACCAGTGGAAGGGGAAGCCCTTGATCCTGCCAAGACTGAACCCCAGTGAACGTGATTGTTGGGGGGAGGGTGATAATGGGGGGAGGATGGGGAGGGGAACACCCATCGAGAAGGGGAGGGGGAGGGATTAGGGGGATGTTGGCCTGGAAACCGGGAAAGGGAATAACAATTGAAATGTAAATAAGAAATACCCAAGTTAATAAAGATGGAAAAAAAAAAGAGAGAGAGAGAGAGAAGGGTGACTCAGCTACTATTTCAACATGCAGAGGAGGTGGTGTCTCGGTGCCACAGCCATATGGCAGGAGAAAGCCGGCTTCAGATAGTGCATGCTGAAAGCCATGCAGAGGCCGGGCCTACCGCTCCTGTCCATGCCTGCTTAGAGTCACTGCCCTTTTACCCAGGACATTAGAACAATCATCTAGGGAAATCCATGGTTAGGAAAGAAAAACTAGCATCCCTCCTGATGCTATGAGGGCAGAAAACAACAACAACAAAAGCCCAAGAAGCCTACAGCCTAGACTGAGTTTGGAATTGGTTGGCAGTGAGCAACTGCGTACGTGGACTACAGATACGCCTACGGGTTCTGTATCAATTCAGCACCCGAACTCAGACAACCAAGAACAGGTCTAACTATTTGTTTCCGTAAACTCTAAAACTCCTGTCATCCTTTCCTCAGCATGAGAAGAAAAACGTTAGACTTCACCGTGGAGCAAAGATGCTGGTTTGGGTCTGTGCTTAGAATTCCTCTGACCGGTGTGACACGGCCTGTCCCTGACACCACCGGGCAGGGCTTTATTTTTGTGCTTAGGTGTGTCGTTCTGGTTGGGGGATACACGTGCTATGGACCGTATATGGGGTCAGAGGACAAGGTTTTGTCGGGTGGTCGGTCTCTTCCTTTCCATGCGTGCGAGGTTTGCTGCCAAGGGCCTTGTGCTGAGCCACCTCACGAGCACAGGGAGGCCTCTGCCAAGGAGTTTCTAACATACAAACCAGCCCGAGAGCTCAAGGTGACAGAGACCCAAGAGCTGAACTGCTAGACTTCTAAACTACAATTATAATGCACTTAGTAGGAACAGTATCTGTCACTGTGTGACGGATTATTTAATTTAAATCTTTACTTCCTCATCTGTGAAAGGGACATTAGCACATTAACCTCAGAGCTGTGAGCTGACCGAAAGACAAGCTTATCAAAAGCTCTCGGAATCGACAGCTGAAGTCTGCAATCCCAGCACTCAAGAGGCAGAGAGGATTGTTTTGAGTTCAGGGTCAGCCTGGGCTATAGAGCATGGGACCCTGTAGATAGAAAGACTGGATGGGGGGTTGGGGATTTAGCTCAGTGGTAGAGCGCTTGCCTAGGAAGCGCAAGGCCCTGGGTTCGGGTCCCCAGCTAAAAAAAAAAAAAGGAAAAAAAAAAAAAAAAAAAAAGAAAGACTGGATAGATTAGATGGATGGATGGACGGATGGACAGCCGGACAGACTGACTTACTCACAGGGTCATACCCAACCCAAAGTAAGCATGCAGTGACTACTGAAAGGAAGCGTTGCATACATTTCCAGTTGTTTGGAACAGTTCGCTCTGCAGCAGCTGAAGAGCAGATGGTCTCTGGGACGCGTTCCTCCCAGTCAGGAGCTGGATATACTTGGCTTGCACTGGACACCTTTTACTGAGGGACTCTGGTATCCGACCAGTCCTCACACCTGTTAGGACTGTTGCTCGCTCCATTTCTGTCCCGAATGGCTGGAAGAGCTCGAGCAGGATCACACCCAGGCTGTACATATCAGACTGCAGGGGAGGGAAAGGGCACGCAAAGCTGTTAGAAAGTCAGGAGAGCCCCTCTAACAGTAGAGCCTCCCTAGTAAGGATGTCCAAGGAGTTACAGCGTCCCCAAAGACGGGAGCACAGCACGGTGTCTCAGGCCTCAAAAGCAGGCCTCTGCCTGGGGGAAGAGGTG
The DNA here is from genome assembly GCF_011064425.1 of Rattus rattus. NCBI lineage: Eukaryota > Metazoa > Chordata > Mammalia > Rodentia > Muridae > Rattus > Rattus rattus. The sequence continues at coordinate 9,282,729 of NC_046169.1, forward strand.
TCTGAGAAGCCCCACCCCTTTGATACCCAGAAGACAGTGCTCAGATGAAGGGCAGGAGTCTCTCTCAAAAGCCAACAGTCACTGCCCTATACAACAGGGACATCACCCCACCACCCCACCACAACCCAGGCCTGACAGAGTGACCCGGCAAAACGACCCAACTCACAGCGCCTCGTATTAGCAACAGTAGACTGTCACCAGGCCCTACTAAGGCTAACCTCTGCCTCTATTTATAATTGAGCACTGTTTTTCAAGCTCAATTTTGTGTGCGTGTGCATGTGAGGGTGCCCAAAGAAGCCAGCAGAGGGCATGAGACCCCTTGGAACTGGAATTCCAGGTGGCTGTGAGCTGAGATGGGTGCTGGGAAGCAAACTCTGGTCTTCTGAAGGAAGCTCTTACCCAGTGGGCCAGCCCGCCAGCCCCATGCATTCTTGTTGCCATGCAGAAAACTGTCCTACTTTCCCTGACAGGAGTGGTAGTAGGAAGACAGGCCCTTAAGGGCAGCAATGAGTTTTCTGGGCAACTCTTTTTCCAGTCACTAAAAAAACAAAGTGAAATGATTCATCAGAAGATCACTGACTAGGCTGCTATAGTACAAAAGGATTTCTTTTAAGAACCATGTCTGCAATCCCAGCACTCAGGAGCCTGGGGGGGAGGATTGTGAGCTGGAGCCAGGCTGGGCCACACAGATCCTGTCTTAGAAAATTAAAAAGGAGTCTGGAGCCCACTGTAATCACAGGGCACTTGACTAGCACATGCAAGGCATGGTCTCAATCCTTAGCACCTAAAACAAAACCCAGTAAAGTAAGAAAGGGAAAAGTGGAATGCTTTAAAAATTAAAAACAAAACTGAAAAGACAATTTTAACATTTTTTCAAGGAATAATGAGGGTTAAAACCTCACTCTCTTTCAAGAGGAGTTGGTGGCACACTTCCTGTACCGTCTGGTTACCTAAGTGTGAGGTCACAGAATGAACACTGAAGAGACCTGCATGAAGTCTAGCTTCCTGACATGAATGGTGACATTTTAAAGGGAAGTCTGACCAGCATTTAGTGACATTCGTGGAATTTGAAATCAGTGGAGGAAAGGGGAACCAAATAGTACCTTGGCATCATACTCGGATCCTTCCAACTGCTCAGGTGACGCGTAGAGACAAGTCCCCACTCGGGACGTGTGTGTCGGCGTTCCTATGGTGGGAAAGGCTGTTAAGCTACTTACTGTAATGTGAGCAGACCTCAGACCTCGGCTGCTCCTGAGGGCTCACCTGAGCTTTGCTTATGAAAGCTCTAAGATTCTTGGTATGTAAGGACACGTTCAACTGTCTATTTTTAAATGCAGAAGTAAGGAAAATGCGTGAACACATGAATGCTTACCTTTCCCGTTTCTGTTGGTCCAATCTGCGCTCTTCTGAATGATGTCTGCACAGGCCAGACCAAAGTCTCCTATTTTCACTTGTTGGTCAGGACCATGAAGAAAAATATTTCTAGGCTACAAATAAGCAGAGAGGTCGACTCAGTTTTCTTAAAACAAACCGTAAAACGTAAGCGTTGCTGAGTGCCAGGCATGGAAGCTTACACCTGTAATGTCACAAATGGGAGGCAGAGGCAGGAGAATCATGGTGACTATGGAGCCACTTAGTTTTACATCGTTGAGTCCTAGGTTATCAAGGACCATACAACAAAAGCCCTATCACAAACGAACGAAAAGGTGCTGGCTATGGGGGAGCGCAGTAAGAGTGTTGACTGCAAGCACCGGGAGTGGAGTTCAAGTCTCTGACACTCGAGTAGAAAGCTGGGTGTGGCTGCAGGAGTGCCTGTAGCCTTGGCATCAACATCGAAGGCACAGGAGGATCTCTGGGGCTTGCTGGCTGTCAGCCTCCTAGCTCCAGGTTCAGAGAGACCCTGCATCAAGAGAACAAGGTAGAGAGTGATAGAGCAGGCTATCCAAAATCATCCTCTGGCCGACACACATACCACACCACACCACACCACACCACACCCACACACCCACACCCACACAGACCATGCCACATATATACTTTTCCCAGACATATACAGATGCTACAGATACACTATAACACACACACACACACACACACACACACACACACACACACACACACCCAGAGAGCATGCCACATACACACTCACACAACACCACACACACACACAACATGCCACATACATACTCACACAACACACACACACCACACACACACACACACACACACACACACACACACACACACACACTGAACATGCACATACACTCACACACCAAGTAAAGTTTCTGAGTTTAGAAATGAAAACTTAAAAGGGACGAAGATGTAGTTCAGCTGTAGGCAGAGTGCTTGCCTAGCACGAACAAAGAAAGCACTGTGCTCTCACTCCAGCAATACATAATAGCACATATCTACAATCCAGCTCTCTAGTGCTGGCAAATCAGAAGTTCAAGGTCATCCCCAGCTACACAGCACGTTTGAAACCAGCCACACAGGTGCAGGAGACTGTTTCAAATAACAGTGACAACATTACCACATAACTGGGAGAAAAGATTTCACTGAAATTAAAGCAAACAGAATAGAAGTTACAATCTTATACTAAATGTAATTCACTTTTATGTTAATATATGTCCTACTCTGTTTTGGTCCTGCTGAGAGTTTTGTTTTTTAAAAACTGTGTATGCAGGGCTGGAGAGATGGCTCGCAGTTAAGAGCACTGACTGCTCTTCCAGAGGTCCTGAGTTCAATTCCCAGCAACCACATGGTGGCTCACAACCATCTGTAATGGGATCTGATGCCTTCTTCTGGTGTGTCTGAAGACAGCTACGGTGTACTCATATACATTAAATAAATAAATTCTTTTTAAATGTGTATGCATGGCATGGAATGAGGAGTGAGGTCAGAGGACAACCTGTAGGAGTCCCACCATGTGGATCGCCAGGATGGAGCTCAGGTGGTCATGCTTGGTGGTAGGCCTGGCCTTCTCACTGGCACTATTAGATTTAATTTTAGGCGACTTGTAAGGGAAAAGAAAGGATTTTAGCTATAAGGTGCCAGTCTGGGTGTAAAAGCTGAGAAACTGCACTTGGTACTGTACAATGAGGGAACGAAGTCTCAAGGGCTGGCTCCAGTACAGAAACGGATCCAGTGCACACCTTAAATCCCAGCACCTGGGAGGCAGAGTCTGGCGGATCTCTGCATTTGAGGCCAGCCTGATCGACACAGAGAATTCCAGAACAGCCAGGGCTACCCAGAGAAAGCCTGTCTCAAACAAATGAAAAGGGAGGGAGGGAGGGAGGGAGGGAGGGAGGAAGCAAGCAAGGAAGGAAGGAAGCATGGAAGGGAGGAAACAAGGAAGGAAGAGACCCAAAAGATTCTGTTGACATACAATTCTAGAACGGTTCTAGAACCGAGCCAAAGGGATCATCATCATAAGAAAGGAAACTGGCCAATTCCACAGCTGCCTCCCTCACCTGGAAGCCCTTGCTTGAGAGACGTTCTCATGGGAAACATAACCAAGAGGGGAAGCAGAGACTTTGCGGCTGACAGTGCCGTGTTGCTGGAGGGAAGCCTGGCCACGGCACTGCACTCGAGGCTGTATGAGGCCATCATCAAGGAAGACTGCGACACAATCAGGACACTGCTCAGAAACCACCCTGTCAACCAGCCCCTGACCCTCCTGGCCAGCTCCACCGGCTACAGATTCCTAAGCCAGGTACTTCCCACTCAGTCACATCGAAGGAACAATGGAGCGGGAGCAGTGGCACATCTTTTTAATCCCGGCACTTGGGAGGCCTTCACAAAACATAGGGCTCAGCACACCATCACCCAGATCCAGTATACCCTAGCCTTCAACTCCTCCCACTCACCACACACAGATGAATGGATGGCTGGAACACATCTTGTGTGGATGGAAGAAGATTGACATCTTACTCTCAGAATACACCACAGCAGAGAAGCCATGTAGATTTTCAGTTTGTTTGTTTGTTTGTTTGTTTGAAGCTGGGTCTTACTCTATAATCCAGGCTGGCCTCGAACTCACCATGTTCCCCAAGCTGGCCTAAAGCATGCCGCAGTCCTTCCGTCTCTACCTCCCCAGTGTTGTCACAGGTATGAGCCACCAAAGCTGGCTATTACTGCTTTTGTAATTAGCTTCCTCCTTTCTCTTTTCCATAAAACCGAAAGCAGCCCCCTCCGCTGTCTCACTTGCTGTCATCTTGCAGACGTGGTCTATTTTAAGAACGAGTATGATCAGCTCTGCTAATCATAGAACACAGGCCGCAGTATCTGGGAAACCTTGGAAACCCACGTTTTGCAGCTGATAAAGGCTTTGGCGAGACATAAAAAAAATGTAACATGTGCTTGTTATTCAACTTGTGGGTTAATTTAAAGACTAAATGATTTCAAATTGATTTGCTGCTGATTTTATAGCCAGAGAAGGCCTTGTACTCCAACTGTCCTCACCCCCCAGAGGCTAGGATCATTTACAGGTGTGTACCAACATGCCCAGCTCTGGAACATAGAGTGTATCATTTAAATTCACCAGTTATGGGTCATTTGAGCACAAGAAGAAAAGCTTTAGCCAGGAAAGGTGGCACACACCTCAGGAGGCAGAGGCAGGTGGATCTCTGTGAGTTCCAGGCCCAGTCTACATAGGGAAACTTTCTCCAAAAAGCGAAACAAAAACAAACAAACAAAACACAACATCTCAATGCATGAAGTGAAGCCAAAGCCAGACCAATGCTAAAGTCCTCAGACGGTGGACCAGTGCGCCAGGCTGAGTAGCACTTAGTGACCAGGTTTGTAATGCACTGTGGTTTCCCTGCAGCAGACACAGCCTATCTTTCCCATCCATCTGGCTGCTGAATACCGAAAGCCACAAAGTCTGCTTTGCTTGTTACAACACGGTGCTGACCCAGAAGTAAGGTAAGTTACCTCAGCAAGCGGTGAGCCTCAGTGAGGAGGGGTGTGTGTGTGTGTGTGTGTGTGTGTGTGTGTGTGTGTGTGTGTGTGTGTGTGTATGTGTGTGTGTGTGATTCAGATGATACGTGTCCCATTCTGCATACAGATCATGAAACTTACTTTACTGACAAGGGGAGAGACTGAAGAACTAGGACTAATATGAGAATGGCACCAGCCAGCTAAAGAACTCACAAAGTAACAGCTCAGCTGTAGAAAGCACAGTGAGTCAGGCTACGGCACTCAGGAAACCTGACAACATGGGGGCCGGGGGGATGGATACCAAATAGTAGGCTTTCTTATTTATTACCCTCCGATTAGCTTCAATGAAGAGTTCGTCTTGCTCACACTCTCACGGCTGATTTTATACTACCAGAAAAATCCACCGAGCCAACCTAGGCTTGAGCCTCTTCTGGTACCACGGGCTCCAGCTGGGCCAGTCCTCTCCATGGCTGCCTGTCTCAGCCGGAGCTCCCAACTCACCCCATCATTTAGGGGCTCCTCAAAGACAGTTCCTGCCCTAGAAATGCACGTGGTCCCTGGGCGAGCGAGCTGCACCTCTCCAGAACACCCCCACATTCAGCACTCATTAAGCCCTTTTTCCTGCCTGCTTTCCATCCCAGAGTGTAAGTGAGACGTGCTGCTGCTTCTCCAAACACCAGCCTTAGGTCCTCACACAGCTAAGTCTGCGTGAACTGAAAAGCAGCTTCTAATGCCAAGGAAGCAGTCACATTCTCATGATAAGCTCTCCCCGTTCTCTGGCATGATGAAGACATTTTGGAGGCAATCCTGAGATGGGGGCCAACTCGTTCCATTGGGGGGGGGGCAGGGCTTGAGGAGGAGCAGGCTTGAGAGAAATGCGGGTGTCCAGACTCGAGTCCTGCAACTCCCCTCCTACACTTGTAAGTGAACACATGAGGGAGAGACAAAGCCAGGAAACAGAGAGAAGGGGAGTTCCGGCTTTCAGTATTCACCTCTAGGATAGTCCTAGCTCATACCAAAGTCCTACCTTTCTGCTGAATTCCCAGTGAACCAGTGCACAGCCATCAAAATGCTGGGTACAGAGACAACCGAGAGATAACCTCTAAGGGGCCCAAGTCCCGGAAGGAGCAACCAAACTTAAATAGGCTTCCCTAAGAACCTAGGCTCCACTCAGCAGGTACCTAAAAAACCCTAAGACACAGCAACACAGATCGCCAGTACTTCTCTAACCAGTAAAACGCCTGCCGTCCAAACCTTCTCCAGCAGGATATAAAACCTGAGTGTGGGAGTCCATGGTTTATGACCAAGGGCTGGGGAGTGGGGCACACATGGATAGATGGAGTTCACTTGCTAGCCAGTTTCAGTCAGTCAAGACAGAGTCTCAAACATAAGGTGGAGAGCACCCAAGAGATAGTTGTCATGGATCTCAGGTCTCTAGAAAGTGCACAGTTCATCTGTACCTGAGTATAAGACTTCAACCTGTACTCCTCCTAGAGAGAGAGAGAGAGAGAGAGAGAGACAGACAGACAGACAGACAGACAGACAGACAGACACAGGAACTAGCCGGTGTTACCTGCCATCAGGGTTGTCTTCCTAAACATTAATTCTTCACCGTCCCTCAGTGAGGTGCACCCAGCTTAATATGTGGTAAATCTCCTCCAGGGACGCCCAAGGCCTCACTACTCTTCACCTGATGTTGCTGAACTGGCCAGTCACCTCTACCACCTGGACCAAACCCAGCACTCGGATCCAAAAGATCCTGACGGACATTCAGAACAACGCTGTCTTGTGCCTGCGCATTTTGTGTGACCACGGAGCTCAGGTCAATGCCCGGGTAGACAACAGCAACAAGCATTCGCCTCTCCACCTGGCAATAACGTACGGGACCTATCCAGTTCTCTCCTTTTTGGCTCAAAACGGTGCCCAGGTCAATGCTATTAATGAGTCCAGCATGACGCCCCTCCACATGGCTGCAGACATACTGAACAAAAACATGATTGAGACGCTCATTGCCTGTGGGGCCAATGTGAACTGTGCCATCTCGTCCACAGGGAACACAGCTCTGAAGCTGGCAGTGTGTACCGCGTCGAGCAAAGCCGGCCGACTGCTGGCAGCGGGGGTGGGCTGCATCCGTCTGCTGCTCAACCATGGAGCCCAGGTCAACGCCCAGGACCACGAGGGCCAGACAGCTCTGCATGAGGCATGCTTTGGAGGCAGAGAAGTGATCATCAACCTCTTGCTGGAATTTGAGGCAAACGTGAACATTTTAACCAGAAATGGGGAGTCTCCCATTTACATGTACCTTCAGCGCAGTTCCAACATCAGAGATGTAACGCTTCTGGCCAGGCTGCTCTACCGCACTTACCCCTTAAGACTGAGCAATAAGCAAGGGGCTCTACCGGCAGGAATCATGCTGCCGGAATTCCACCTCTTAAGGGAAACCCTCATAAAGTTATCAAAAAAACCTTTGACCCTAGAGGCCATCTGTAAGAGAAACATCAGGAATGTTTATGGGGAGAAGTACAAATTCCAACTCAAGAAGCTGCTCCCTGCGAAGCTCTGGAACTCCATATATGGCATTTACGACTTCACCTACCTGTTGAAATGAGAGCCCATGTCCTCGGCGCCAGAGAACCTCAGCGACTCATCTATTTTTCCTGGCTAGACAGGTGCCAAAGACACTTGGACTTCACTGTACACTGCAATGCACGCACACACTACTGCTCCTTAATCCCTCCAGAAAATTAAAGTGACTTGCACATAAACTCTCGTGGTCTTCGAAAGTTTCATTTAGATACCTTTCTCATGAGTTAATTCTGGCCTGAAAAGTGCTAGCCAAAAAAGAAAATGCATTTTACCTTTCCTTGATGGTCTTTTAGGAATTACGACTAAAATAGTCCCAGAGGAGTTTGTTTGTTTGTTTTGTGGGTGGTTTATTTTGGTTTGGTGAGATAAGATCTCACTGTGTAGGGTTGGGGATTTAGCTCAGTGGTAGAGCGCTTGCCTAGCAAGCACAAGGCCCTGGGTTCGGTCCCCAGCTCAAAAAAAAAAAAGAAAAGGAAAAAAAAAAAAAAAAAAAAAAAGATCTCACTGTGTAGTCCAGGCTAACCTCAAGTTAATTGATCCTCTTGTGTGCTGGGTTTGTATTTTCATTTTGCTTCGCTTTGGGGGATTTGGGAGTTTTAGTTTAGGTCCTTGAGACACGACTCACTACACAGCCTTGAGGAGCTCTGGACTTGCTCTATAGACCAGGCTGGCCTGGAACTCACAGAGATCCACCTGCCTCTGCTTCCCCAGTGCCAGAATTAAAAACCAGCATCACCACTGCTAAGCCTTTTTTTTTTTTTAGGTTAAAAAAAAACAACCAAACACTAAACAACCAAACCAAAAGCTCATTTCCTGGAAACATATTTTAACCAATGAGATGGGACCACATCTGCCAACACGAGTGCATTTACCATGACCATTTACACTAGGAAGCAGTAGAGTTATACCTTACTATACTCATCCTTTAAGACAATGTTCAAATGACCCCATCACTGCTTTTAAATTCAATCCAAGGGCTTTTTGTAAAGTAATGGGGGAAAGGTTGCTTTATGAGTATGTGTGTGCATGCGCACACGTGTGTACATGAGAGTGTATTTATGCATACAGAGGCCAAAAGTTGACAATGGGCACCTTCCTCAATCGATCTGTGGCTGACGGCCAGGGAGCCCCAAGAACCCTCCTGTCTGCTTCCCCAGCACTGACATCATGGCCAGGCACCTGCTCCAGACTTTAGGTAGGTTCTAGAGACACAAACTCAAGTCCTCATGCTTGCACCACAAACACTTTACCGACTGAACCATCCTCCCAACCAGTTCTGGACCTTTGGGATAACAAGTTACACAACAGCAATGACAACATCCTAGAGATGAATGAAAGCATGTCACCTCACTGTACTCCATGAGTCCCACTGCTCTGCTCGCAGGTCTAGCGGTCTGCTTACCTTCAGATCTCTGTGGACGATGCCCATGTTATGTATATAAAAGACACCTTCCACCAGTTCTTGAAAAATCTTTGTTGCAACACTGGCCATAACATAGGGACCTGGAATTTTAAAAACAAACAGTTTCACATCCCTATTTCTTGGAACTCATTAAATGACATTAACATCTAAATGGTAAAAGTTCTCAACAAATTAACCTTTGTCACTTAAACAGTCAAACACTCCAGAATGGACTAAAACATGGAACTAAGGAGAAAGGATCTTTCCCTGGCAAAGATAAACATCTCAGACTGAAACCCAACACTGACACTGTGTCCAAAATGGTACCTCTAAGCTCAGCCAGACACACTGTATGGACAGCTTTCTAAGCAATGACCAGGCACTACTGACTAAATTACAGCTGTAGTCCTCTTTGACTCTTAGCATGCTGGAGTCTACAGCTAATCCACTGTCCTAGCCACACTGGATTAAGACGTTATTACCAAGGGGGCTGGGAGGGAGATGTTTCCCAAGGCAGAAGCTTCTGTCATTTGTCGTCTGGGCCAGCAATGGCTGATTAATGAACAGAGTAAAACATAGGAGGAAAGAAGAGTCTTAACGCTTAGAACTTAACTTAGTGGTTTTTAAGGGTTTAAGACACATCCAGCCTGAGGCTTGTTGACTTCATGAGATCAGGATAGTTATGAATGCAGCCTAACCTACTTGTAGAAATCAATGCCATGATACAATGTAAGAGATTTGAGCCAGGAGAGCTGGCCCCACTTCTGGGAGACCAGCCCTGTACCTTGCTTGGGCAGCACAGCAGAGTTGGCCCTGGCGGTAGGGGCCAGGGTGAGCAGGTCCCAGGGTGTGAGATTCCAGGGTGTGAGTGTGGAAAAGCTGGCCCAGCCACTCGCCGGCTATGAGGTAGCATGGGTAAAGAGGTGATGCCTCACCCCTTGCCGCCAGCAGCAGTCAGCAGTGTCGAGAGCTGGCCCTGCACCTTGACCGGGCAGCACAGAGGTGGCTCTGGTGTGGGTACAGATGAGCTGGCCTGGAGGACATGAGAGCTGAAGAGCTAATCCTGCCCCTTTCTAGCTGCAGCACTGGGTGAGCTACCCCAAGCAGTGCAGGAGAGCTGGTGGGCTGATCAACCCAGCTACCACCAGGGCCAGATCCAGGGCTTTGAGTTGGCCCACCCCAACATCGACCTCATCTATGACCTGCTGGAGCTTGTGAAAGGGCCAGTCCTGCAGATCCGAAGCTGTAGGATCTTCGTGACACAGGGCAACAACAGGATATCCGAGAGGAGGCCCTGTGAGGATCTAGTATTGATAGTGCAACAGAAGCTGGAGGCCTTGAACCAGACCAATGACTCATTAAAACAGACATTTTCAAATAAAGATGTGTGGACTTATACTTATACTGTGGGATACACTGTGACACACTACAATTTCCACAAGATGTTGTTTATACTTTTTGTTTGTTTGTTTGTTTTTTTTTTTTTTGTGGTAGAAGTTGCAAGGATAGAGGGTGGATACAAAGAGATGGGGAGATGAGTGGGATTGGGGTGCATGATGTGAAACAAAGAATCAATGAAAAATTTAAAAAATAAATAAAAATTGAGCCAGGCAAGATGGTACAAGCCTTTGATCCCAGGAGTTGGAGAAATAGAGACAGCTGGATCTCTGAGTTTGAGGCCAGCCTAGTCTCAGCTAAGGCTGTTAATAGAGAAAGTCTGTCTTGAAAAACCAAAAAAAGGCTGGAGAGATGGCTCAGTCGTTAAGAACACTGACTACTCTTCCAGAGGTCCTGAGTTCAATTCCCAGCAACCACATGGTGGCTCACAACCACCTGTAATTGGAATCTGATGCCCTCTTCTGGTGTGTCTGAAGACAGCTACAGTGTGCTCGTATACATGAAATAAAAAAACAAAAAACAAACAAACAAACAAAAAACCAGTTTGGATGTCCTGTATTAAAACTTCTTAAATATGGACATTCCCTCACAAATTCAGTAACAATAACAGTAGGGTGGATGTGGGTTTTAACTCTTAAAATTTTACTTATGTGTATATATATGTGTGTGTATACATGTGTCACAAGCAAGTGTGAAGGTCAGAGATCAATGTGTGGAGTCAGTTTCCTCCTCCTACTAGGTGAGCCCAAGGGATCCAGCTCGGATTGTCAGGCTGAGAGGACAGACACTTTTATACCCAGTGAAGCAGCTCACCATTGCTGCAGACAGTCTCCTACTGTAGCCTGGAACTCAACCTGAAACCTCCTACCTCAACCTCTGCAGTCCTGGGACTTGACGGGATGAACCGCCAACCATCCTGGCTACAGTGAGTTTAACAACAAGGCCAGGCATGTTGGTATTTGCCTGCAATCCCAACGATCACTCCTAGGGTTCCTCTGGCTTCTGGCGTTTTTTCAGCTTTTTCTTGCATTTCTCCAGAGATGCTGTTTACAAAGCACTTGTCAGGTGGTACTTTAGACCCAGAGACAGCACGGCTCTGGAACTCACTGGCCAGCCACCCTAGCCAAAGCAGTAAGGCATACAGTCTCAAACTAAGGCGGGGAATGACAACCCTCTAAAATCAACCTCTGCTCTCCACACATATGCAAATGAGCACATACCACACGATGTGTACATTTCACACACGTATGCACCAGAAATTTCAATCCAAAATCAGTGATTTAGATTCTATCATGTTACTATTCAAAACCCGTCTTAGTTTCTTTTCCCACTGCCATCATAAAGGAACTCAAGGGAGAAAGGCTCACCTCAGCTCACCGCTCAAGGTTCTATGTGGGCTCTCATCACAGGAGTACTAACATGGCAGGAGTTGGAACCCATGGGCTACATACCTCCACTCTGAGGGTAATGAATGGACATTATCACTCAGCTCCCGTTCTCCCTTTCATACAGTCCAGGATCCCAGCCCAGGGAATGGTGCCTCCCACAGTGGGCAGGTCTTCCCACCTCAATTATCTAATCAACATAATCCTCTACAGGCATCCCCAGAGGCTAACCTAACCTATATAATCTCTCCCTGGTGTATCTGCAGAGATCCAGGTGACCCTAGGTCCTGTCAAGCTGAGAACTAACACCAACCAGCACAAATACCAACCAACCCGTTATCACAGATAAACTACCAACGCACAGTCGCTTTTGAAAACTTCATGGATGGTACTCACAAGCAGCTTCATCCACGCACTCCCGGCTCCGCTTGTTCCTCTCAGCTATCCAGTCCCACAGGGAGAGCTCACACAGCTGCATCTGGATGTGCAGCATCAGGTGGTACCGCGCCTAGAGGACACGCAGCATGTTCCCATCTGCCCGTCTCACAGTCTTCATTCGACAACTCGAGCTCACACACCACCACTAACGGCTGCCTGAAGTCTCCCAAAGGAGACTACTGCAGAGACAGATCGCGGTGTGGCCTAAGGCTGCAGATGTGCTCCCTTGGTAAAGGACTTGCTCAGCGGGCAGGAATCCTTTCCTAAAATCCCCAGTCCCACACACACCTAGCTGGGTACCTGCCTGTAATCCTGGCATTCTCAGGAGGTGGGAAGAAAAGGATCACAAGTTCAAGGTGACCCATCAGAACACAGCAAATCCAAGGGCAGGTGGCCTGGTAAGACACGTCCTAAACAACCTATGTCCTAGCACAGGGACCCCAGACCCGAATCAGAAGCTTTTGAATGTGGCCCGAGGAAGTGATTGAAACGTATTGGGGGGTGTCTGGTCACAGTGTAAATAACTGATACCTGTCTTGGGGGTTTTCCTTATAATGCTAGAACGGAACCTTGCAAGTGCTCTATCACAAAACTCCATTAAGATAAACGTTACAGAATGGCTGCATGGTATTCTACAACTGCCAGTATTCTCCAAAGTGCAGCTATGTGAGCTGAGGTGGTGGTGAATGAGAATGGGTCTGGGAAAGCGTTACCTCTGTCTGCCCCAGCAGGTTCAAATTGTCTTCAGAAGACTCCTCCGTGGAGGTAAAATTCCCTTCCACGTCTGAGCTATGCCCCAGCGGCAGCTGGTGCTTGACAACTGGTCTGAGAGACGACTTGTTGAAGCCATCTTCTTGGAGCTCAATGGACGATTCGCTTTCACTGCTGCTCCTGATCACTAAGTTGGCCCTGTAGCTCACCAAGTTGTTATTCTCATTCTTAACATCAGATTCCACAAAAGGGTTTTCTTTTTCTGGGGTGAGTTCAGCAAAGATAATGGACGAACTGCTTTCATTATCTTTAACACCACCTTGATTTCTAGAAGTAAAAAACAATAACACAAAAGTGACGACGGTAAATGACACGAGTGTCTGAACTGCTCTTTCAAGCCTGGGTGAGGCTTGCAAGCATCTCAGTTAAGTAGCATAGACAAGTCTTTTTGGCACAAGCCGGCAACCTCAGCACCCCAGCGTCAACTGGGAGGCGAAGGCAGGAAGTTCCTCAGCTACATATCAAGTCCTAGGCAAGCCTGGGCTACATGAGACACTGTCTTAAATTTCAAAAAGAGTATCAAATCTGTCTAGCATTAACTGAAATTTAGAATATTGACAGAGGGCCAAAAATCTCTAATCCTAAGACCCAGGAAGCTAAGGCAGGAGAACTGTCAAAATGAAGCTAGCCTGGGCTACAAATTAAGTTAAAGACCAGTCTGAGCTGCATAGCAAGACCCTGTACTGAGTAAGTCAGTTAGAGTAAATACTAGCAAGTACGACAGCAGAAATTAACTTAGTATTTTGTAAGGAAAATAAGAAAAATGACAAAAGGATAGGAAAAGAAACAAGCAGCAGGAGAGCCCACCACACTCCTCCCCAGTTCCTGGCACCAAAAGACAAAAGCAAGTCCCTGCTGGTGACAGGACACAATGATAACTGTGCACAGGTCACACCAGTCCACATACCTGTCCCCTTCATGCTCCGACAACACTTCAAGAGAGGGCAGTTGGATGGGAACTCTGTCTGTAAACAGAAATAAACACAGACGTCTGCAGGCAGCCATGACTTTCAATGCACAGTCAGAGTCAGAGCTGAAATATACAGACAGACCAAGGACGCTGCACATCGAAAGGGACATGGCAGGCCTACGTCTAAGCGATGGGGACACTCCAGGAACTGCACCAGGATCACCGAGGGCTCCAGAGACCTGACAGTCAACACGGGGTGTGCGGGACCTCATGACTCAGCCTCAGCCCTGCTCAGCTGGAGCGATGGCTCTGCACTTAAGAGCATTGCTGGCCCCACAGAGGACTTGGGTTCAGTTCCCAGCCTCACAGGAGGCAGCTTACACCTGCAACTCCAGGTCCTGAACATCTGAAGCCCTCTGTGGACTTCCATGGGATCTTTAGAGTAAGGAAATTTATGTTCTAATAAACTTGATTAAACTGAAATTTGAATTTCATATTTTTTTTTTCATAAATTACTCTTCTATGGATTTTCTCTATTTGTGTGTATGTCTATGTGGTAAATTTCAGCTTTAAAAATGAAAAATCTGGGGCTAGGGCTACAGCACGGCAGGGGACACGTATAAGGTTCTGCATTCAATCCCCGGCACTAACAAAAAACAAAACAAAAACTTCAAAGAAATGAAGGCTGTGTACAAATACATGCTTGTAATCTCAGCCCTTAGGAGGCTGAGACGAGATGTGTGCACATCCCACTTGAAGGCCAACTTGAGCTAATTAATTTTGAGATTAATCTGGCCTTGGCAATAGTCCTTATCTGAAAGCTTTTTTAAAAAAATAAAAAAGCCAGTAAAACCAGAAGCATTCTCAGCTTGTGTATACAAGGGCAGGACAGATTTGGCTGGGGTAGAAGTTTATTAGACACTCTTGTGTAGTCTGAATGCATACAGAGGTAAGTGGAGACAAAGTACTTCAGATTTGGGACTCTTCCCCCTCATTCCCTGTAGAAGGTATGTTCAGAACACCAGAGGCCTCCCCAGTCCTTAAATCCAAACAATTGTGTGCTTTTATGAGGCTCTAAACATTTTGGATATGACAACATTTCAGATTCTCTTTTGAGAATCTCTTTTCAGATTATTAGACTAGGGGTGATTGACTTGTGTCAATCAAACAAAAACTATTTCCCTTAGCCAGGCATGATGGCTCACTCCAGTAACCCTAGCACTCTAGAGGAACAGACAGAAGAACTGCAGCAAGATTGAGGCCAGCAGATAAAGATCAGCGGGGCAGCCAGGACATCTCCGGGACTCTAAGGGCACCAACAAGCCAGAGACACACTCCCTCCCACATGCAGAAACTATGTAGACACATAGTAAGTAAGGTAGGCACACACCTTTAATCCCAGAACTCAGGAAGCAGAAGCAGGTGGACCTCTGAGTTCAAGACCAGCTGGGTCTGCATAGTGAGAGACGCTGTCTCAGAAACAACTGCTCCCGGAAGTAAAGAAATGAAATGAAGAGCACCTTACCTTGTGGCTGAAGCACGTGAACGTGCTCTATCCATGCAGTGTGGTAGCCAACGATATTGGGGTGCTGCAGGCCTGCCAGAACCTTCACTTCCCGTAGCACCTACCACAAAAAATGATACAAATGCTTTCACTGGCAAGTTGTTCTAATACTACTCACCCTGGAAGTATAACCCTTCTCAATGGGGAATCGGAACCCCACAGAAAAGAGGAAAGTCCCTGTGAAAGACAAAGTCAAGCGTTTGCTGTGGTTGTTATCCTTGAGACAGGAACTCACTGTGCAACCCTGGCTGTCCTAGACCTCGGTATGTACACCAGGTTGACTTTGAACTCACAGAGATCCTCCTGTCTCTGCCTCTCAAGTGCTGGATTAAAGGGGTGCACCTTCATGCCCAGGCAAATGGCAATTGTTCCAGCCACTCCACACTTACTGTTCTGCAAGTTCCCTTGATTCCTGTACCCCTCCCCACCAGGAGTGAGGCCCACACTGTCACCCTCCCATTGTCTTAAGACCTTTGTCTGCTTTCCCTCACTCTCCTCCGCATTCCCAGCCTCCCAGGAGTGGTTTTTGTTTGTTCTGATAGTGTCTCACAAAGCAGCAGTCCGGCTCAGACTCCTGATTCTCCTGCTCGGCAATCCGAGCACTGGGATGATCGAGGTTGGGATGGATGGTCTTGTCATTGTTATTTAAACAGTCAGAGACACAGGGACTTAGAGGAGAAGGGAATTGACCCAGCACCACACACCATGTCAGTAAGAGACTGGCCCATCCTTTTACCTCACAGGCTGGACAGTGTGATAATCAAGTACTTAAACAATTTCTTACCAGTGCGACAGCTCAGAAGGCTAAGGCACCTTGCTTCCAAGCCTGATGACCTGAACCTAGTCCCTGGAATCCACATGCTACAATGAGAGAACCACAGTTGTTCTCTGATCTTCAACAGACACTGCGGGCACACATGCTCGCAGACATGTGCACAGCCTGTGCTATGACTTCAGTCCCAGTATTTGGTCTAAGGCTGGCCTGGTCTACATTGTGAAATATAATCCCCAAAATAATATAGTATATAAAATAAAATAGAAAAATCACGACTTTAAAGAAAATTACATGAAATAAAAATGTAGCTTTCATGTTTTCTGTATTTATTGATAACCTACTACTTAGCAATTATGTACATATAAATATAGATCTTTTAAAAAATCAACACAAATCAACACAGTTGGCTGTATCCCTTGCAACTCCCTCCTGTGCTGCCTCCTGCACTATGGTAGAACCTAGAGCCTTCCACAAGCACACACATTCTGCAGGGCCTTGTGCTTCCTAGGCAAGCGCTCTACCACTGAGCTAAATCCCCAACCCCTTCCTCTCACTTTTTGACAGAGTCTAAGTTGCCAGCCTTGAACTCACTCTGAAGCCTTAATGGGCCCTGAATTTTCAATTCTCCAGCTTCACCCTGAGAAGTGGGATCACACACCTGACTCACCACGTACACCCCCCTCATGTGATCATCCTACCTCACCCTCCCCGGGAACTTAAGACTACTGGTACAGAGTGAGCCCAGCTCAAATCATATTATCTTTTTTCGGTGAAGGTGGCTTTTGTGATGGGCTCTGATATAACCCAGTCTAGCCTGCAATCTACACCAGAGACAGACCTTGAGCTGATCCTCCTACTACAGGGCTCTAGCAGGCCCAGGTTCGGCAGCCATGGCCCTGGCATGCCCTGCCCTTCCTCATTCTTTCTCCCTCATAAACCACAGAATGCACACATCCTTAAAGCTAGTCGCCAGGGTCTGTTCCCTTATTTGAACACTTTCTCATGCCAGACTCATTCCCCAGGCTGACTACCAAGGTCAGCAATCAACAGCCCCCTTTGGATCACCTAATTAACATGCCCAATCAGAACACACCATCACATGCCAGCCCATTCTAACAGCCCTCCCCTCCCTTCCCCTCACAGATGACACCTGCAAGGTCCTGTGCTGCTGTTTCCTGCCTGAGTCAGAGGACAGCCACCTTAACTCCTCTTCCCTGCTTCATAAAAGGTCTCTGTGAAAATAGGTGTTTGGGCGTGGTCTATGCTTAATCTGGGGTCTGGGAGGGAGCTCCCCACTGTGTGGGCTCCCTTCATTGATACCCTGACTCAGAATGGCCAGTAACCCCCAATGTTTTTTCACAAGTTACAGTTCTCCTGATGCCTGATTCCTTCATCCAACAGAGGCTGACTGGTAAGTCCTCCACTCTTGCTGTCTTAAACAGTCCTCAGGTTACTGGGTAACAGCCATCAAATGTCTGGTGCCTCCCACTCTGTTCTGTGAGACTGGGGAGAATACACCCCACTGCAACCTTCATTGGTTAGAGTGGACTCCCTAGGCATACGCCATCCAGTCTGGTTTGGTAAGGGCTTCCCCCTGCATGTTTGGTGGCTACACTGCTAGAATCCAGTGTCTGCTCTTAATTGTCTAGAAACCTAGTAGACAGGCTCTGGATTCTTTCTCAGACACACTGGGGTTCCTTTCTTGTTGATGGAGTCTGGGTGACAATGCTCTCCCTCTCAAAGATTTTGTTCCCGTCTCTCAACCTTGGCCCAGCACCATCCACCAGTGGTGATGGCTCTGCACCCTCCATTCTGACTGACGCCCCTTTAGGGTGTCCCCTCCAGAATCTCAGTGGGTTCTCAGTGGACCTCTCAGACATCACATGTAAGCTTGTGTATGACAGTATCCAAGTTTAGTCTCTATGTCCACTAGATAATCAATCTAAATGGCCCCCTAACAGCTCTCTGGATCCTAATGTCACTCAGGACCTTTACAACTTTTGTGAGCACACAGGAAAATGAAATGAGACCTTTTATGCCTCTGCTTTTTCCTTTCTCTGCCCCAGGCCCTCCCTAGGTGTCCTCCTTGCTCTTAAGTCCTCGGCCCCTTCCCCTAACTCTTTTGCTCCTGAAACTCCATCCATCCTTTGATCCAGCTGATGAGCACCTCTTACCCTCCTCCTCACCATCAGTCACCTTCCCAACAATCTTCGTCTGCTGCCTCCCCACTCCTCCATCCACCTGGGTCTCTCCAAGGCCACAAAGACTAGCCTCTGTGTCCTCTGCCCTCACTGTTCCTCCCCCACTTCCTCCCCCCTAGGGAGAAATCCATTCCACACCTAGGAAGGCCCCCCACACCCACTCTCCTGATGAACTGTTCTCAGTCCCTGCCTCAATCTTGCCCCTCAGAGAAGTAGCAGGTGTGGAAGGCCATACTCGTGTTTATGGTCCTTTCTCTCTTACTGAACTTGCCAAGGTTGAAAAACATTTGGGTTCTTTTACCTCAGACCCCATCACCTTCATCAAGCAATTCCAATACCTAACCTCATCCTATAGCCTTACCTTCCATGGCTTCCATGACCTTCCATGACCTCTGTAGGATCCTCTCTAATAACCTGCTCCCTGAGGAACACAGACCTGCCTGGGAGAAGGCTCAAGACCATGCAGACCAAATACATTAGGACTACAACTGCAGTGCTGTTTCCTCTTTGGTCTAAGGGAGCGGCCCTTAAACTAATTAACTCTCAAAAGGTCAAGGAGGTAATTCAAGACAAGTCTGAAAATCCCTGGCCCTGTCATTCAAGTCATCACAACTGTGATGACTACAACTAAAACCACACTGCCAACTCTTGGCTGAGGCCTTCCAGCACACTCCTGTTTCTGGGACAGCCCCACAGAGGAGAAGATCAGGTCATAAGAGCCACTAGAACCTTGTTCTAAATGTGGCAAAGGTAATCTCTTAGCCCATACCTGTCCAAATCCTCGAAGGCCTATTCCGCCTTGTCCTAAGGGTCTCTCAACAACACAGCACAGAGCACTGGACTGCTCCTAGGGCACAGGCCCCTGCCTGGGTCATCTAGCCTTCCCACACCTCCCTCGGACCTGCGAGGCCTAGCAGCTGAGGACTGACGGGGCCCAGGCTCTGCTACTGACCTGACTCAACCCACACAGATCACTCTTCCTGTAGCCTAGGGTCTCCATGATCATGTCAGATCGCCTCATCACGTTCTTCCTAGACACTGGGGCCATTTCTTGAGAGAATTCTGGCATCCTAACTCACTCCTCCATCTCAGCCATAGTCAGAGGATGCACATGCTCAGTCCTGCAGACTCCTCCCTAACTTGTTCCTCCAAAGGCTTCTCCTCTCTGCATTCTTGCCTCCTCATACCCTCGTGCTCGTTAGGAGGGATATTCTCTCCAAGAGTGGCATGGATTTGCCTTCTACCATTGCTGCAGCTCCCACGACAACCTAGCGTTGTTTCCTCCTCTTTTCTTCCTTGGCCTCCATTTACACTCTCTCGCTATCCAAAATCCCAAAATCTCTTACCCTCTGCCTCCTTTTTCAGTCAGTTCGCTGTGCGGGACTCCCCCTCACTCACTCAGTCAGTCCACTGTGCGGGACTCCCCCTCACTCACTCAGTCAGTCCGCTGTGCGGGACTCCGCCTCACTCACTCACTCACTCACTCAGTCCGCTGTGCGGGACTCCGCCTCACTCAGTCAGTCAGTCCGCTGTGCGGGACTCCGCCTAACTCAAGTCAGTCCAATGTGCGGGACTCCGCCTAACTCAAGTCAGTTCAATGTGCAGGACTCTGCCTCACTCAGTCAGTCCACTGTGCGGGACTCTGCCTCACCATCTCTTGCTGCACATTATAAACTTCTCTAGACTAAACTCAAAGACCCTTCATCTACACTTCCAAACCCCAACCTCCCTGCCCTTAACCAGCTTCCAAGGCCTCAAACCCCTCATTCAGTCTCTTTATCCACGCCTCTTCACTTTACAACACTCCCACGCTGGCAGTAAAGAATCCTGATGGAACTTTCTCCCTGGCCCAGGACCTATGCTCCATTCGCCATGCCTGTTCACCACACAGACCCTAACCTTTACACCGTCCTATCCTCTATCGCAGGCAACACTGCTTACTTTCCAGTCCCACACCTTAAAGATGTCTTTTCTTCAATACCTCTAGATACTTTTTCCCAAGACCTTTTGCCTTTACTTGGACAGACTCTGACACTCAGTATGACCAACCTGGACTGTCCTTGCCTTTTTGGCCAGGCACTGCTACAGACCTGACCTGCCATCCCCCTTTCTGCTGCAGTGTGTGGGTGACATCCTCCTTCAAAGGCCTTCCCTCCACGGCAGCCTATCTGGCTTTGCCTCACTCCTCAACCTTCTTAGCTCCAGGGGGTTCCAGGTCGCACCTTCCAAAGCTCAAGTCTCCTCTTTCCAAGTCACCTATCTGGATTCTCTCTCAGACCAACTCACACTTTCCCAGTGTGTCCTTGAACACACCCTGTCAAGGCCAACCCCTCACACAGCCATCCACGATGTCTCCCACCAATGCCCTCCTCTACAGCAGTTCCTCTCACAGGTGACGCTCCAGTTACCAGTGCCCAAGCTCCCACTAATAACTGCTGTCCCCAGCCGTACACGCTCCCCTCGGGAAACCAGAAACAGGTTCTCTCAACCTCTCCACCTCAGTCTCAAGAATCTGCTTCAGATGAATTCTCTCAACACAAGCCTCCCCAATAATCCATGTTCCAAAAAGTCTCAATTATAAAACATACCTGGGCATTCCACAGAAGGCTACACTGGTGCAATGAGAATCTTTCAAATTCTGTTCTCCCTAATACAATGGAACCCTGTTTCCTGGTGGCACTTGTCCCCCGATTAGCATTATATCTGAGTTCTACTGGTGCCTCTCTAGAACGTGCCTCACCAGGACTGCCTTCCTGCCTGCTCCAGTTCCTACCTGCTCCAGTGGGTCTAAGTCTGGCTACTGCTTTCACTGGGAAGGAAAGCTATGGCTGGGGGTGCGTTAGGTCATTCTGTCTCCAAGATTTCCAGGCCACATTAAAACTCTTCCTAAACTCCACAGCCCAGTTTCTGGCCTCCCTCCAACAGCTTACCTCTCTGGCCTCAGTCTCCCTTTAAAACTGCAAAGAAAGGGGATAGAAGCTTGTCTGTTCCTCAAGGAAAAGCTGCCATTACACTAAACAAATCAGTAGTACAGGAAGATATTTATAGGCTAACCTGCCTTACTACGACCTGTAAAAGGAACTTCCCTCTAACTCCGGCTCTCTGAGTGTCTCCGGCTCCTCTAAATAGAACTGGCCATTTATAGGACCCTCGCCATCTTGCTTTTCTATTTCTCCCTATTCCTTAACTGCCTTTCTTCTTTCCTAACTAAACAAATCAATAACCAACTTTTAATCGGGTCCTTCTCAGATATGACGGATGTCTTGCCACTGAAGATAACATTGTTTCCTCACCCGGCCCTCGAGCACCTCGTCTGGACATGGGGACAGTTCCTTGAGGGCATCCTGGAGGACTGCTGGCTTCTGCGAACGCCCTTCTACAAGCCAGAAGACTTGTATGAGGCAATCACGGATCTGTGGCTCCAAGGAACCTTCCAGCTCCTCGACCCAGATCTTATCGAGTTCTGTACTTTCCTCTTGAGCTTCCTGCTCTTCTCCCCTCCCCCTCCAGACCCACTACTGATTCCACTGGACTAATGGTCCCTTTCCCTCATCCCTTGTCAGCAGGAAGTGATCAGAGAATGATGCCCACTTACCCAACACCCAACAGCACAATAATAAAACCAAGAGGTGGCAATGACGGGGCTCTAGCAGGCAAACTGCCATGCCCTTCCTCATTCCTTCTCCTTCATAAACCACAGAATACACACATCCTTAAAGCCAGCCATCAGGGTCTGTTCCCTTATTTAAACACTTTCTCATGCCAGACTCATTCCCTAGGGTGACTACCAAGGTCAGCAATCAACAGCCCCCTTTGGAGCACCTAATTAACATGCCCAATCAGAACACACCACCATATGCCAGCCCATTCTTTTTTTTTTTTTTTAAAGATTTATTTATTTATTATGTATAATTACACTGTAGCTGTCTTCAGACGCACCAGAAAAGGGCATCAGATCTCATTACAGATGGTTGTGAGCCACCATGTGGGTGCTGGGATTTGAACTCAGGACCTCTGGAAGAGCAGTCAGTGCTCTTAACCGCTGAGCCATCTCTCCAGCCCCATGCCAGCCCATTCTAACAGCCCTCCCCTCCCTTCCCCTCACAGATGACAACTGCAAGGTCCTATACTGCTGTTTCCTGCCTGAGTCAGAGGACAGCCACCTTAACTCCTCTTCCCTGCTTCATAAAAGGTCTCTGTGAAAATAGGTGTTTGGGCGTGGTCTATGCTTAATCTGGGGTCTGGGAGGGAGCTCCCCACTGTGTGGGGGTGCCCTTCACCTCTCTCCACTTAGCACCACCATGCCAGGGCTGGCTCTAATCATTTTCTGAAACCCTTCCTTCAGGGTTAGGGAGACAGCTTGGACAGTCAAGCGCTCAATTTGCCAAGCATGAAAATTTGAGGTTGATGGCTGGACAAAAGACTAGACAAAAGACAAATCACATCTTGTGATCCTTATATCTGAGTTATAAGGCTGAGCAGGCTGGGATGAGGACCTCGGGCTTCACCGGCCACCCAATCCTGCAGCTCCAGTGTAGAGACAGGCTCTGTCTATAAAACCGAGGTGAACAGTGCCTCAGGAACGTCACCACAAGCATGCAGTGTCTGCATCCTCACACACATAACTCCTCAGCATGTGCACCTGCAGGCGCGCCCACCCAGCGTCATACCTTCATACAATCTGTTTTAGTTGCACTCTTAATCAGGATTTTCTTAATTGCATAATGCTGACCATCTAATTTGTTCCGGACCTAAGGGGTGGAGAAAAGAAAAAAACAGAAGAAAAGAAAAAGTATTAAATTCCATTGAATGCAACTGATGAAAGGAATTCATTTCATGTGAGCTTTGGTAACCCAAACCAACTAGAGATCAAATCAAGGGAAAGCCAGCCCTGGCCTTCTGAACCAGGAGCTTTGCAAACAAAACTGCTTCCAACCCCAGTGGCTCCTGGTCTGAAGAAGAGGAATGCTAGAAAGTTCTATGTATAGCCCCAAACACAGAAACATGATTGTTTTTAGTAACATGATTTTTTTTTCTTTTGAGACCAGGTCTCAAGTACCACAGGCTGGCCTCACACTCACTAGGACGCCAAGGATGACCCTGACCTGTGATCCTCCTGACTCGTGCCACAGGCATACAATCTTATGGTTTGAGTCATGCTGGGGATCGGGCCCAGGACTTAGGGCATCCAGGCAAGAACTCAACCAGCTGAGGCAGAGCTCCAGCAGCACAGCCTCCTGCACAGCACAGCCTCCTGCACAGCACAGCCTCCTGCACAGCACAGCCTCCTGCACAGCACAGCCTCCTGCACAGCCTTTTTACGTTTCAACTTCTAGTTTGAGTTGATTTCCTTTCATTCTGCTGAAAATCTTTAAACTATAGACTGAAAATACTAGGTTAAAAATGTGTTCAATTGTGTTTTTATTAAGTTTGTTCTTTGGTGTTGTCACACTTAAACAAACACAAGTCACTGTCACCTCCCACCCTTATAATCCCCTTTCCTCCCTATAAATCCATCTTCCACATTCAACTCCTTTTACATCACTTGTTCTTTCTTTGTTTTAGACAAGATCTCACCACGCAGTCCTGGCTTGGCTGGAATTTGCTCTGTAGACCAAGCTGGCCTCAGATCTGCCTGACTCTGCCAGCCCGGGACTAGGATTAAAGATGTGTGCTACTGTGCCCACCTTACAACACGTTTAATAACCCTAAACTACAGAATAAAAACTCAAAGTTTCTCGAGCTACTGAAATAATCAACATTACTAATATGGTTAAGAAAAAATTAAAACCTATCAACTGCCTGAAAAGAAAAACATGTGACTTTAGGAATCTCTGGCACGGGGTTGGGATTTAGCTCAGTGGTAGAGCGCTTGCCTAGGAAGCATAAGGCCCTGGGTTGGTCCCCAGCTCAAAAAAGAACCAAAAAAAAAAAAAAAAAAAGGAATCTCTGGGTACTTTCTAATCATAATAATGAAATTACCCTTCTAAACGCACACATTTACAGCATAATAGGTCAAAATAAGCAACCAGGAGAAAACAAAACAAAACCTTGTAAACTCTTCCATATCCGCCTTTTCCTAAGATGGCGAGCTCTTCAAATTCATTTAAGTAGCGTGAAGTTTGTGCTTCGAGAGCTATCTCCCTGGATCTAAAAGTTAAATACAAACAGTCCATCAATATTAAGATGTGACAATCAAAGGCAAGCACTGGTCACCAACCTGCTGAGACACATTTATCAGTAAACTGAAGGTAGGAAGAATCCGCGACAAGCAAATTCCTAATTTCCTATGGGAAGAAAACGGCTCTGTAAATGAAGAACTGTAAGGAACACAGCAAGAGAGTTCATTAGAGTTAGTAGTTAGCATTCCAGCAGAAATCAGCAAGGATGTGCTGTACACAGTAGCAACCAGACAGACGTAATTAGTAAGGAATTAGGTGAGCTTTGCTTTCCCTCTGAGAGACAGGGTCTCAGCAGCCAGACTGACCCTTAGACCCCTGAGCCTGCTGCCACTACCCCCAGGTGTGGCTGCTACAGTTGTGCGCACACTGCCTGCAGGTTTGACTAAACGGATCAGGAAGCTCCGCATGCAGCAAGACTCTGTACCTCAATATGTAACGGGAAGCAAGATGGGGAAAAACAGCTCGTCAACCTCTAGACACCAAGTGCAGTGGCACGCGGATGCATACACAAGTACGCTCAGACACAGAGAGAAAGGCTGATGCCTGCAATCTCAGCGCGCAGAGAGTGGAGACAGGACTGAGAATTTAAGACCAATCCTAGCTACACGGCAGACATGGAAACTACATGAGACCCTGCCTCAGACAGAGCAGGAAGAGGCAAGCATTTAAGAATCTGCACTCAGGGGTTGGGGATTTGGCTCAGTGGTAGAGCGCTTGCCTAGGAAGCGCAAGGCCCTGGGTTCGGTCCCCAGCTCCGGAAAAAAAGAATCAAAAAAAAAAAAAAAGAATCTGCACTCAGTGGGGACCACAAGAAGCAAAGGAACCTTAGAGCAGCTGGGCTGGCATGGCGGCCGGGAAGGCCTGTAATCCAGCCGTCTGGATGGCGGCAGGAAGAGAGCGCTAACTTCCAGGCCAGTCTGGGCTACACAGCAAGACTATGTCTCGAGAAGGGAAGAATACAGGAATGTTTTTTATAAACTCGTTTTCCTTCAACTCTTTGAGCTAGTAAAAAAGCATCAAATACATACCTGATCTTCTGCATGTAAGAATTATCTTGACAAGGATCCTAAAACCAAAATATTGTCTTTAAGAACCACTTGAAACATTTGATGAACAAGGAATCAAATTCAACATCCCACTAACTCAAATGCTCAAATACCTAAAACCAGACCAGCCTAGCATTTTACTTATTTATGGAGCGTTTGTGAAACTGATTTTAGTAAGTGGCAAAACTTGGCCTTAGACTCATAATCCTGCCTTAACCTGCTGGGTACTTGAATTACAAACATAAGCCCTTACCTAAGTATGAAAATAGCTTTCTGTTGTTTGGTTTGGTTTTGGTTTTGATACAGGGTGTTGATGTAGCCTTGGCTTGCCTAGAACTCACCATGTAGATAGACCGAGCTAGTCTCTTAACTTGCAGCTATCCTCTTTGCCTCTGTCTGAGTGCTGGGATTACAGGACTAAACCACATGCCCAAGTAAAGGATGACATTTTAGTATTACTTAATAGTTCATGATATTTCAGAGCTGAGAATTTATCTCATGCAAGGAGCTCCATGAGCGAAAACTGACTCCTCCCACCTCCTCAGCCACCACCCCCTCTGGAGCCCTCTTCCCGCCCACCCTCCCTGCCCTTGATCCTCCCCACCTACTTCCAGCACAGGGTCAGACGTGAACCTGTTAAAATGTTCTTTTTTTATTATTATTATTAATTTTATTTATTATTCTTTCATACAATATATCCCAACCACAGCCTTCAACCCTACCCCTGCCCCCGTCTCATTCTTTTCCTTTGGTCTTTATTGATTTCACTTGGTCAGGCCTGGGTTAGGATTTTTTGTTTTTAAGATTTATTTATTTATTATATGTAGCTGTCTTCAGATATACCAGAAGGGGGCACCAGATCTCATTACAGATGGTTGTGAGTCACCATGTGGTTGCTGGGATTTGAACTCAGGACCTCTGGAAGAGCAGTTGGTGCTCTTAACCGCTGAGCCATCTCTCCAGCCCCCCTGTTAAAATGTTCTTTTTTTTTTGGTTCTTTTTTTCGGAGCTGGGGACCGAACCCAGGGCCTTGCGCTTGCTAGGCAAGCGCTCTACCACTGAGCTAAATCCCCAACCCCATTAAAATGTTCTTATGTTCAAAGTCCAGCCATGTTTCCCATGTCCACTCTGTGTAAAACCAAGGTCATTAAAATGCTCTCAGGATCCTGCTCCAAGCTGGTCTGGGCGACTCACATTTGCTATCCCAGCGCGCTTAGGAGGCTTAGATGGGAGGTACAGAGACAGAGGCCAGCCTCGGCTACAGTGTGAGACTCTCGGAACAGTAAACAGTGGTGGGTGACAGCACTGCTGGGACTGCCCAGCCTGCTCCCCTTGCAGCGGACTCAGGAAGGAAGGCGGGAGGAGGGCACAATCCCACACTCCATGGCCCTTCCCCACCCTCTCTGCTACTCCTCCCCTTCACCTGCTCTATCTAAATGCAAGGCAGCCTTGGAAAGGTGAGCGTTACACTACCACCAGCACGCTCAGCCAAGGGCGCCACTGAAGACTGTGGCTCTGCCCAGGACACTTCACCTCCAGGCACCTGCACTTAACGCTCAGCCTGGACGTGACCACTCTTTCTCAGTGAGGCCTGGGTGGACACATCACAGGAAGTCACAAGGCGACCCCGGCATTTCCTAACCCCCTTCACTACCTGTGCACCTCCCCACGTCTGTTCTAACTTCCCCTACTGTTTACTGCCCCCTGCATCAGAACGTAAGATCATGGGGGTTTAGATTTTATCTATTTCTTTCTTTCCCCTCCCCCAGTACTCTTAAAATAGCACAGCATAGTAAATATTAGTAATGATATTGTCGACTTGATCAAGTTTCTATTTTTAAGAACTAGTCATATAATTAAAATTAAGTAATGCTTTAAAAAGTACTGTTCTCTTTTCCTATGTTTTTCTTTTTTAAGTGCTGGGGATAGAGCCCACAGCACTAGGCACATTAGGCAAATCCCCTGCCGCTGAGCCACACAAAACACCGGAAAGCACAGTGTTCTTTTCTCTTTCTTTTTTCCTTACTGTACTTCACGTGTATGACTGTTTGTGCCTACATGCACTGACCTCATTTGGTGCCTGGTGCCCATGGAGGTCACTCCACAGAGTTACCAACAGTTGTGAGCCACCCTGAAGGTGCAGCCGAACCTGGGCCCTGGGCAAGTGCGCGTAACTGCTGAGCTATTCTTCAGCTCACACACAGGGTTCGAGGATTCAAATGTACTCGTCATATACAAAGTACGCCATGGGAGGGCTTACCTGACGGACTCTCTCCTTGGCAGACCTCATTAAATGAGTGATGGCTCTGTTGTGGTGGAGTCTCAGGGAGCTGAACTCATCGCTGCAGGTAAAGGAAGAGAGCAGCCCCATCTTGATAAAAGTCTGGCACAGTACTATAAAACAAAGACCACGACAAGCTATGAATAGAAAACTGACAACAGGCAGGACAAGGTGAGCCAACCTCGAGCCGGCATTCGGGACATAAAGGATCCAGAGCCCAAGGTCATCTATCAGCTGCCCAGCAAGCTTAAGGCTAGCCTGGGCTAAATGAGGCCTTGTCTCAAAAAGGGAGAGGGACATATAGCCTGTGTACCAGGCCTCAATAAAAGGTGCTTCTGTAGAGATATCCTGAATTTATGCACAGAGGCAGGGCGAAGTGTGGCAGTTCACACTACAGGAACGGAAGAGGGACAAAAAATCAAGATGGTAAGAGAGAACAGGGGAAGAGGGAGAAAACAGGAAAAACAGGGAAAAGACAAGAAAAGGTACAAAAAAGAAAGAACAGGGAGGGTGTGGTGGTACATGTCACTGACCTCATTGGGGCAGGGGCAGGGGCAGGGGCAGGGGCAGGGGCAGGGGCAGGGGCAGGGGCAGGGGCAGGGGGCAGGGGCAGGGGCAGGGGGCAGGGGCAGGGGCAGGGGCAGGGGCAGGGGCAGGGGGGGATTTCTGTGAGTATGAGGCCGTCCTAGTCTACATAGTGAGTTCCAGGCCAGCCAGGGCTACACAGAGAAACCCTGTTTTAAAAAAAAAAAGAAAAAGAAAAAAGAAGAAGAGAAAGTATTAGAGGAGGAGGAAGAAGAGGGAGAGGAAGAGGAAGGCAAAGAAGATAAAGAAGAAATCGGGTTGCAGAGCTGGCTCCGTGGTTGAGAATGCTGGCTGCTCCTCCAGAGGACTTGGGTTCAATTCCCAGCAACTACAAAGTGGCTCACAGATCATCTGTAATTCCAGGAGAGCCAACATGTTGCATAGACACAGGCAAAAGTCTACACACATAAAATAATTTATCTTTAAAGGAAAGAAGAAGAAGAAGGGACAGGAAGAAGGATAGGAGAAGAGGAGGGAGAAGAGGGCAGTTTAAAGGAGAGGGGGAAAAGAGAGGCAGTAGATGGAGAAGAGAGAGAGAGAAAGAGAGAGAGAAGAGGGGCAGGAAGGGGAAGGGTAAGAGAGAGGATGAGGAGTGGATGAGGCTGTGCCTCTGCGGTAAGTCCAGCCTGGCCAGTAGGAAGCCCTGGGTTTATGTCCAGCACCACCAGCATTAAACAAACCAAGAAGGAATGCCATAACTACAGGGGCTGGCAGAATGTCTGCCTTGAATACAACAGCCCTGGTTATATACACTGGGTGTGGCAGCAAACCAGCTGCACCCCAGCCCTTGTGAAGTAGAGGCAGGAGGGGGTTCAAGGTCAGCCTCTGATGCATTGAGTCTAAGGCTAGCCTGGGCTTCCAAGAACAAAAACCCAGCTCAGGTCTAGAGATGCGTCTCAATGCTTTCCTAAGAAAGGTGAGGCCCCGAGTTTGATCCACAACACTTCCCAGAGAGAGAAATCAGAATGAGATTTAGCTGCTCACCACCCAGAGCCTAAGAGAGCCTCAAAAATTATCTGAATATCACATTATCGCTGCAAAACAATTTTTTAATTTATGGATCACATGCGATTTTATATTTAGAAGAAATTACACAAAGGAAAACTGAAAGGAATTTAAGGAATGGGAAATCACCCACACTTCTTCACTCAATTTTTTATACACCAGCTGCTTCTCAGCGTCATAGCACTGAGCTGTGCTCTCCCCTAGCTCTCTTTAACAATACCTTATTCTTACTCACATTTAAACACCTGTTTTGAGTGAAGCGGGTTCGGCTCGTGCACATGGCTCAAGTGTTCCAGCAAGGAGACCAGCAGCAGCTGGTTTGCCACTAAGAAAGGGAACGTGGGCTGCTGCAGGGGCTCTTTTAACACTTGGAGCTCTGCTGGGACATCGGACTCTAGAAATAAGAAAAGGAAGGGGAAAACATTACTGGTAAGCACGTCTCATAACGACAAC
This sequence comes from Rattus rattus, assembly GCF_011064425.1. Lineage (NCBI taxonomy): Eukaryota > Metazoa > Chordata > Mammalia > Rodentia > Muridae > Rattus > Rattus rattus. Next base: position 9,312,652 of record NC_046169.1, read on the forward strand.
ATAGCAAGCTCTGATTAAGACAATACAAATCCTGGAACTGAAGGGGACTAACCCTGTCAGAGAGTGGTCACGGCGAGCCAGGTTATAACAGGGTCTGCCACTGTGGAGATGGCTCAGTGGACAACGTGCAGTCCATGGGCGCATCAGGACCAGAGTTTGCATCCCCAGCACCCACAGTTAGGTTGAGCAGATATGGCCGCACTGCCTGGTAACCCCAGTGCCTCCTATCAGATGGAGGGAATCCTGAATCCCTACGGAAAGCCTTCTAAGTAGACTAGCCAACCCTGCCAGTTTCAGGTTCTGTGAAAGACCACACCCCACTGAAGACCACAGTGAAGACGGTGGAGAGCATTTGAGGAACACACCTGATACCTGTATCCACACACATTTGAACACACGCGAACATACACACCACACAAATATAGATATTTAAAAAAAAAAAAAGGGTAAGACTTTTCTGGAGGTGAATTTAAGTTGAGGCTGAAAGCTGGTGGACCAGGGTAGCCTCAAACGTACGGCAGTCCTCCTGCCTCTGTCTCCAATGCTGGACTGCTGGCTAGTGCCACCATGACCTTCGGGCTTCTTTATACTCGTTATTTCTCTTTTCTGCAATTAGAAAAGTCTACTTTTCCTGACTTTTGGGGGGAGCGTGGAGGTAAGGGCAGATTAACTCCAACATGACAGGCAAGAATTTGTACTGCTGACGTTTAGCCCAGATAGAGAATTCTACTCTTTAATATGAAAAGACAAATACCAATCAAGTCCGGTTTTAAGAACTAACTTAAATGGCTGAGGATCTGGCTTAGTTGGTAGAGTGCTTGCCTAGCATACAGGAAGCCCTGGGTTCAACCCCCCTAAAACCAGGCACAGTCGCATAAGTGCCCGTGTTCCAGCAACAGGAAGGGAGAGGCAAGAGGGTCATAAGGTTTAAGTTTCTCCTTGGCAATATAACAAGTTAGAGGCTACCTTGTGATCCATGAAACCCTAATGGTTCCAAAATACTATAATACTATAAATATTCAGCTCCCAGCACCCACCCCAGGAGACTCAGAAATCCAGCTCCATGACTCTGGCTTCTGTAGGGACCTGCACTCACGTGTACACAACCAGACAAATTCACACAGATATGCATAATTAAAAATATTGTTTGGGGGTTGGGGATTTAGCTCAGTGGTAGAGCGCTTGCCTAGCAAGCGCAAGGCCCTGGGTTCGGTCCCCAGCTCCGAAAAAAAGAAAAAAGAAAAAAAAATATTGTTTAGGGCTGGAGAGATGGCTCAGTGGTTAAGAGCACTGACTGTTCTTCCCAGAGGTCCTGAGTTCAAATCCCAGCAACCACATGGTGGCTCACAACCATCTGTCATGGGATCTGATGCCCTCTTCTGGTGTGTCTGAAGATGGCTATAATGCACTTATGTATAATAAATAAATCTTTAAAAGAATATTTTTTAAAAGTCCAATAGATGGGTGGGGATTTAGCTCAGTGGTAGAGCGCTTGCCTAGCAAACGCAAGGCCCTGGGTTCGGTCCCCAGCTCCGGAAAAAAAAAAAAAAAAAAGATATTCACATTAAGTAAAATGGAAAAGGCTGAAGAAAGTTCCAACCTCCTGGTCTCAGTTACAAGAAGCAGAGGAAACGTAAGTAAAATGGCTCCAAGTTCTCGAAAGTAGGAAGGTGTCAGACGCAGGTGGGAGCTGAATGCAGATCTCCGTGAACACACAAGAAACCGATAATCTGATTCAGCCTCAGGAAAGCATGTTCCAAACAGCCCATCGGTGAAAGACAGGCTAAGCCTGGCCAATCAGACCTTTAGTGACAGCTATTTGCAAGGCTAATGCAGACTCAAATCTAGACTGGGCTTCCGAGTGAATTCAATGGGCAACTTAGTGGCACCCTGTCTCAAGGACACAAAGCTAACAGTGACAGGGGGCTGGGACAGTAGCTCAGTGGCAGAGCACTTGGCTGGCTTGCACATTCAATCCCCAGTGTTCTTTTTTTAAACGGTACTGGTTTTGTTTTGTTTTGTTTTGAGATAGGTTGAAGGGTTTTTAAGGCACTGGTGACTAATGAAAGAAAATGAATGACTTGGAATACAGACCCACTAACAGCACAGAAAGCACCTCAAGCGACTGGGTTCGAGACTGCTGTTTGCTATAGAATTCCTACAGTGAACTGCTCATGTCACATCAAAGCTTTGGTGACTCTACCATTAATTGGCAGTGTGATCTCTCCAAATCATTCAGACCACCTGTAAAATGCCACTGAGCTAATGGCCTTATATCTACTAAAAATGATATTAAATGTGGGACAAGAAAATAATTAACTGTGTGTGAGCATTCTTCATCTCTTTAGGAGAAACATCACTATGTAAGCCGAACAGTATTAACAGGAAGAGGAATGAAGTTTTAAAGCTTGTCTAAGATCACTCCCTTCCAGAATAATCTTTGGTTTGCAGAAACTCTTATCACCACGTCACAGAAAAGATGGGACGAGCGTGTTTACAGCTGGGACCTCTTCTATGACATAACACACGTTCTTTGCTCATCAGCGAGAGAAACATGCCAATAGCTGTGTGGGAAAATCTGCATAGCCATTTTGAAAAGTTATCTTACAACTGTCCTCTATAGAGCCTACTGAGTCACCACTATGAGCATTTTTAAATTTCTCATTGTGGCCAATTATTACAGACAGGATTTAAGAATGAAACTGGGAAAAGGTGAATTTAGTGTACACCTCTAACTTTTGGGATAGTATACAGCTAAAACCTCCTTGGATGTATGTTTTGGGAGCTGGAAGATGAACCGGATCTCACTCATCCTAAAACACCTTTTGTCACTGAGCTACAGCCCCTACTCCACCATAATTATCCTTTTATTATTAGTCTGATACACAGTCTTATGTACTGCAAACTGGCCTGGAACTCAGCATGAAACTCAAGCTGACCTTCAAGTCCTGATCCTCCTGCCTCAACTTTCTGTATGTTTGGGTTGCAAGTGTGCACCACGACTCAAGAGCACGACTAGCGAGAGCACAATTTCATTTTTAAAACAGTTCAAGCAACTGGCAACAACCAACTGCACTTTCAGTAAAATGCTAGAACAGTGACCTACACGGAATCGACGTTTTAAAGACCTCTCGCCTTATGTTACACAATTTGATTTATGTGTATCAAAAGCCTCAAAAATTTTTGAGCGTTCGTATACTGCCTCGCTAGGAGAAATCATTACTTATCTAATCCGTGAAGCAGGTCTCATTCTAGCAGCGAACAAAGATTACACTCAGCGACCTAAGAAAAACAAGGTTGGGCACGGAGGTGAAAAGCGGCCTCGGGGAAGTGGCGCAGAATAGAAACCAAGAAATATAAATGCCCACAAACGGCAGATCATAGACGCTCTTGGAGTAAATATTTACCTAACCTTGACAGCCCGCCCGCCACCTCCCAGTGCCCTGCAGTTCTGGACCCGAGTTCGAGCCCCGAGACGGCCTGGGGCCTTTGGTGGCCCTCGGGGACCACTGGAGCGCGGAAATTCAGGTGGACAGCGAACCGTGGGACTGCGCGAGCCATCCGGGTCTCACCATCATACTTGGGGTCCGACACCTCTGCGGGGAAGTCGATGGCAGGAGGCGCGGCCACCGCCCCCGCCGCGTCGTCGTCCGGGTCGCGCTCGCCATCCACGGAGCCGCCCCCCAGCATCGCTGTCGCGAGCGCGGATAACAACCTCGCTCTGCTGGTTCCCTGACGCTGCGAGCCACTATAGCCTCCCCTGAGCCGGAAGTAACCCAAGAGCCAACGGAAGTCCCGCCTCTGTGACCAGGAAGCTTCTGTGGGGGCGGGCTATCCTTGTCCCGCCCCTTTTTCTGTAAAGGAAATGATTGGCTGGTCCAGTGCGGGTGTGCCCTGTGTGTACATGACAAGCCGGGACATCCCGGCGCGCCCCTGCGGGTATAAGAAGGCTTTCTTCCCGACCCTAGTCTGCTGTGTCTGGTCCTCCTCTGCTCTTCCCAGATTATTCCTTTAGAAATCATAAATGCTCAAATCTCACACCTGCAAGCTTTTCTCTGGAAAGTGTAAGAAGCAAAGTGAACCAACCTCGGAAAGACAAAGACCGCGTGTTTCTCGCTCAGATGCAGATAGCCTAACCTGTAATGGATATAAGTAGGAGTAAGTGTGGGTAAAGCCTAACAAACCAGAAAGGAGACCAAGAGAGGGTAAAGAGGGATGTTGGGGAAACGGCAGGGTGAATAGACCCAGAAGATAAACCGAGAGGAAGATACATGGTGCGCGGGGTTGGTTGGAATACTAAATCTACTCTGCCTTCATATGTGTGCCTGTTGCCTATGGAGGCCAGAAGAGGGCATCAGATCCCCTGGGACTGGAGTTACAGAAGGTTGTTACCTGCTGAGAATTGAACAGAGGTTCTCTACAAGAGCAGCGAGTGCTGTTAACTGCTAAGCCATCTCTCCAACCTCTTTGTGTTCTAATTTTGAAATTCAGCCACCTAAGGGATCTAATTTTAGAAGGGATACTCTTTTGTATATACAGTAACTAAGAAGAAAAAATTTCACCCATCATAGTGGTTTATATTCTTTTAATTTTTATATTTGAGCACTTGAGAGGTGGAGGCAAAAGGACCACTCAAGTATACAGTGAGTTTGAGGCCAGGCTGAGTTAAATGATACCCTGTTTCAAAACAAAAATAAACTTATCTACAAGTCCCGACTCAGTAGCACAAACTTACTGTGATCCATCACAGACCACAGCAAAATGGGAAACGTCAGACAGATACCAGACATAATCTAACCTAAAGAAAATTATTGGGTTTTTTTTTTTCTTTTCTTCGGAGCTGGGGACCGAACTCAGGGCCTTGTGCTTGCTAGGCAAGCGCTCTACCGCTGAGCTAAATCCCCAACCCCAATTATTGAGTTTTGAGGCTAACTTTACAATTGTTTTCAAACTGGAGGTTTTTTGTTTTTGTTATTTTTTTATCTTGTTACCTCCCGGTCCCCACCCCACCCCCACCACCTCCAAGCTACCCTACATGACTCATAGCTTGAAATTAAAATTCAAAAATCCACACTGAGACTCAGGAGTAAGTTTTCTTATTGCTCAAGAATATGGACCTGAGAGGTTGGGGATTTAGCGCAGTGGTAGAGCGCTTGCTAGGCAAGTGCAAGGCCCTGGGTTTGGTCCCCAGCTCCGAAAAAAAAGAAAAAAAGAAAAAAAAAAGAATATGGACCTGAATTCAGATCCCCAGAAACTCACATAAAAGCCATGGGGAACAACTGTGCATGTTATACTAGAACCTGTAGGAGACAGAGACAGGGGACTCCACGGGACTTGCTGGCCAGCCAGTATAACCTAATCAGAGAGCTCCAGGTTCAATGAGAAATCCTGTCTCAACACAAAACAAACACACATCTATACATACATGTACATGTGTGTGTGTGTGTATATATATATATATATATATATATATATACACACATTTATATGGCGGAGAAGGCTGGAAAGACGGCTCAGTGATTGAGAGCACTTGTATTTCAGGGGACCTGAGTTTGGTTTTCAGCACCCATGTCTAGCAACTCACAACTACCCATAACTCTAGCTCCAGTGGATCTTTTTTTTCTGGCCACACACACACACACACACACACACACACACACATATACACATAAACACATACATACACACAAATACACACCTTTAAGGAGATAAGGTGACGAGCAGTAAAGAAAAACTGCCAGCGACCTCTGGGCTCCACATATGCAGGCACATGAACATGTACACATGACTATACCACATATGAACACCCAATTGGTTTTTTAAAGGTTTATTGTCTTTGTTCTTGGGTACCATCCCTGCGTTGATTGACAGTGCAGCACTGTTGAAAGTAATCCACATTATCTGCTCTGAAGGCAGATGAGACAGCTGGCATGAACATCTATCTCCTTTTGGACCTCAAATTTAGCGTGGTGTGCGAAATCGGTGGAGTTGACATTTTTATTTCACCATATGTTCCACATAGAGTCACAGCCTCTCTCACATGTGGGAAGAGAGCAGCCCTCCTGGAGAGGGACTTAACTGAGTGCATCCATGGGTTTTTTTTTAAGCCACTACTTATAACTCAACAATTCCCTTCTCAGGAATGCTTCCCAAATACAAGGCTGAGTAAGCATGGCTTTGTGGGCCTGTGATCTCAGGACCTGAGAGTGGAAAGAGGAAGATCGGGAGTTCAAAGCCATCCCAGGCTACATCGTCACTTCTGAGAACAACCTGAGCTACATGGGACTGTCTCAATTGTTTTGCATTTACGAGCCAAAAAGACAATACGTTTGCCTTACTAAATTATAAATATCCATAACGTGATGCGGTCTGTAGACATTAAAAACATTGATATGGAGTCCGGTGAGATGGCTGGGGCAGGGGGTGGGGTGGGGCTGGGGGTTACCTGCTTGCAAGTTGTGCAAACCAGAGGATCCACGTTAAGATCCCCAGCACCAGGGTAAAAGCCAGGTATAGTGCTGTAGTGGTTAATTTTTTCTGTTGCTGTTATAAACACGATGACCGAAAGCAACTTGGAGAGAAAAGGGTTTATTTTCTTACAGGTTACAGTCTATCGTGGAGGGAAGGCAAAGCAGGGCTGTGATGAAACGGGCACCATTGTTGTGATGAAACGGGCACCATTACCAAGTTGGGAAGGACAGGGTTTCTTTGGCTTAGGCTGCCATAGCACAGCTCATCATCAAAGGACAGGAACTCAAGCAGGGCAGGAACCTGGAGGCAGGGACGGATGCAGAGGCCATGGAGGGTGCTCCTGACTGGCTTGCTCCTCACGGCTTACCCAGCCTGCATTCTTTTTTTTTTTTTTTTTTTTTTTATTTTTTTTTTTTTTTTGGTTCTTTTTTTCGGAGCTGGGGACCGAACCCAGGGCCTTGCGCTTCCTAGGTAAGCGCTCTACCACTGAGCTAAATCCCCAGCCCCCAGCCTGCATTCTTATAGAACCCAGGATCACCAGCCTATGGATGGCACCACGCACAATAGACTGGGCTCTCCCCACCAATCACTGATTAAGAGAATGACCTACAGGCCTGCCTACAGCCCGATCTCACGGAGGCATTTTCTTAGTTGAGTTTCCCTCCTCTCAGATGACGTTAGTTTATGTCAAGTTGACAAAACCATCAGGCACCCTCCCTCTGACTCGGTCAGCTACTATATTTTTTTTAATTATTTATTTTTACTTCCGTCTCACTCTGTGGCCTGGGCCAGCCTGGAACTTACGTTGTAGACCAGGGTGGCCTTGAGTTCATAGAGATGAACCTGCCTCTGCTTCCAGAGTGCTCTGGAAGGCGTATGCCACCACAGACAGCTTCCGCACCATTCTCACACAGCTCAGATAATTAAAAATTAGTAGAATGCCTTCTAGACATGGCCACAGCATGGGAGTCTGACCTGAGCAATTTATCAGTTGAGGTCCCTCTTCCCAGCTGACTCCAAGGTTGTGTCAGGTTTACAGATGAAGATGATAGGTCTCTAACATCAAAGTGGGATTCTTAAGGAACAGACAGGAAGAGCTTGGAGAATAACTGGCCTGCCAGGCTAGCTGAAAAGGCAAGTTCCAGGCTCAGTGAGAGAGAACTAAGACGAAGTTCCATTGAGGAAGACATCCTAACATCAGCTTCTCGCCTCTGTAAGCGCCTCCATGGGTGAATGAGCACGTGTGTGTGCCTTAGTTAGGGTTTTACTGCTGTGAACAGACACCATGACCAAGGCAAGTCTTATAAATGACAACTTTTAATTGAGGCTGGCTTATAGGTTCAGAGTTTCAGTCCATTGTCCTCAAGGCCCACACACACACACACACACACACACACACACACACACACACACACACACACACAGGAGAGAGACAGAGACAGAGACAGAGACAGAGACAGAGACACACAGAGAGACAGAGACAGAGAGAGACAGAGAGACAGAGAGACAGAGACAGAGAGACAGAGAGAGAGAGACAGAGACAGAGAGAGAGAGAGACAGAGACACAAAGAAAACATTAAGGTCAGTTTGAAGTAGACCTGTAGATCTTAGTGGTGGAGCACTTGCATAGCATATGGAAAGTCCTGGGCTCCATCCCCAGGACTGAGAAAATGCTGACCCCCTCCCCCTTTTCAATTTTGAAAAGAAAATGTGTGCAGTGTCTGGGCCACACCACTGTTTCACCATCAGTAGAAATGCCCAACGTTAACAAGCGTCAGAGTAAGACGTGCACTCTTTCAAGCAAGTGCACAAACAAAGCAGAGTTTCTAGAAGACACCACGCAACCACCACCAGCTCACTTCACTTTTACCCACACACAGGAATCCATCCAGAGGAGGTCACCAGGGTGGCGAGTTAAGACAAACCTGTAAGGAAATACATCCATCGAAGTGTGGTTCTTTCTCCTTTTTGTCACATGTATGAGTGTTTTCCCGGCATCCATCTCTGCACCGCTTGTGAGCCAGGTGCTTACAGGGCTCATAAAAGGGTTCATCGCCCTGGAACTGGGGTTACACACGGTTATGATCTGTCATGCAGATGCTGGGAACCGAACCCAGGTCCTTCGGAAGAGCAGCCGGTAATTCTCAACCACTGAGCCGTCTCTCCAGCTTCAACTTAGTTTCTTGTTATTTTTGTGGATGTGCGTGGGGTGGATTGTCACAGTATACATGTAGAGGTCAGAAAACAACTTTGTCTAGTCCGTTCTCTTTCCACCATGGCCAGGTTTGTTCAGCAAGAGCCTTTATTGTCTGAGTGATCTCACTTGTTCCCAAAGTGTGGTTCCTAATACAAAAGCCATGAAGTAAACACTAATAAAAGAGAAGCCACAGCACATCACCATACCTGAACCTTTATGAGGCCACCGCAAAATTAACAAGGCATATTTCTCTCTTCGTTTCCATGACAACACATTCCTCTTGGGTTTTGTTTTGTTTTGGGGTTCACTTGTTTGATGGTGGTGGTGGTTCATTCATTTGTTTTGTTTTGGTTTTTGTTGTTTTCTTTTTCTAATGCTTCCACCTCAGTATTCACTATTGAATCTTTGTCTCTAGACGTATAAAATTTGTAGGACTCGTGTTATATCTGTCTTCAAATCCACTTAGGCAATACAGATGCATTACTGTATCACCGCAGCCACATTGGCACATGCCATAATCCCAAAACATCAGAGATGTAGGCGAGTCCTAGTTGGCTACAAGAGAACTTGTCTCGAAACATACCTCAGAAATACATGTGCCCAAGGGTATGCATTTGATGGTGTTTAATAACAGTATTGTTGGTATTATAACAATGTTAAAGCCCCAATATCTGTGATGGTTAATGTTGTCGACTTGACAGGATCTAGAATCATCTAAGAGATAAACCTCTAGGCACACCTGCAAGGGATTCTCTGGATTAAGGTTGGCCTCTGAGACTGTCCTTAAGGGATTATATAGATTAAATGTGTCATAACTCTATGATCCGCACCATTTACTCTGGGCTGGATTGCTGGACTGTATAAAAAGAAGTGAGCCGTATTCATTGCTCTCTGCTTCAACACATCCTTTTGTTTGTCTCAGTGCCAAGGATGGCCCCTGGGACCTCATGCATGCTGTGAAACACTAGGCTGCTGAACGATATTCCCAGACCTCTCTGCTTCTTTTTAATTAAAAAAAAAACTGACATTTATATTTATTTGATGTGTGTGCGCAAGGCTGTATGCATGTGAGCATAGACTCCACAGAGCATGTCAGAAGACGACTTGTAGGAATCAGCTCTCACTGAGTTGATTCTCACCTTTGCCATGTGAACCCTGAGACTTGAACTCAGGCTGTCAGGCTTGGCTACAAGCCACTCTTATACACTGAGCCATCTCGTTGGACCTGCTCTCTGCTTCTTGGCTGTGGATGCGATTGGCCAGGCTATCTCACACTTCTTTTTTTTTTTTTTTTTTTTATATCCAAAATGTGTTTATTGGGAACGTTCCCACTCATCTTGAATCAGGGGCTTTCAGTGCTGCTTCCTCCTGAAGGAGCATCCTTCTGTCAGCCTTGCTTTTCCACCTGTAGGCTGACAGAGTACAGTGGAGCAGCCAACACACAAGACTACCGTTTGTGCATGGCTAAAGACCGTGGTGATTTTATAGCATCCTGGGCATTTCACATCCATAAAGTAGGAATTGGGGCTCTGCACCAGGCGCTTTTTCTTGTGTTTCCTCTTCTCCTCTTCTGGAGAGGGATGAAGGAGATCCTTTGCGAGAGGCATGTAGGGAGGTCATCACCGCCGGAAAGCTATCTCACACTTCTACTGTGGTGACTTCGCTGCCACGATGGACTGTGCCTCTAGACAGTTGAGCCAGACACAAACAAAAATCAAGAAAACACACAAAACCTCCTTCACCCTTCGGTTGCTTTTGTCGGAGTATTTTCTCACAGCAGAAAGAGAAACCTACTCAATGTCCATCAGTAGAAAGACGGACAAAGATCATGAATGCAGGTAACTATTACCGAGCAATTAGCAAATGACTGAGTAACTACTGGTAAGTAGGTGTCTTAATTAGGGTTTCCATTGCTGCGAAGAGACACCGTGACCAGGGCAACTTTTATAAGGGAAACTATTTAATTGGGGCTGCCTTACGGTTTCAAAGCTTCAGTCCATTATCACGGCAGGAAGCATGGCGGCATCCAGTCAGGCAGTGTGCAGGAGATACTAAGAGTTCTACATCTTGATCTGAAAGCTGCCAGGAGGACACGGTAACCCCTTTTATTCTTGACTCTAAGCCAGAGCCACATGGCCAAAGCTGCCGACTTCTGCTGCTTGCTGGAGCGGGAGTTCTGCTGCTTGCTGGAGCGGGAACGTGCCCCTTGTTCTAGCACATCGTCACCAGCTTGCTGTGTTCGATTATTTCCTTTACTGCATAAGCTTGGCTGTCCTGGACCTTGCTCTGTAGACTGACCTCGAACTCAGAGAGCTGCCTGCCTCTGAGTGCTGGGATTAAAGGTGCGTGCCACCATAGCGGGACCTCAGCCTTTCTTTACCTTTTCATAAGATCTTTGTAAATTCTGAATTACTATGGTTATTTTAGAGACAAGAACATAGGGACAAATACATAGCCCAAGGACATATGACTTATACATTTTACAATTAGGGCTCTTTCCACCTATCACTTCCCATTGGTGTTTATATATTTTCCCCTATTTTGTGAGGGGTGTGTGTGTGTGCATGTGTGCGCACGCGTGTGCACTTATGTGTATGCCTATTCAGGGAGGAAGGTGCACATGTGTACACGTGATTGGGAAGACCTGATGATGTAGGAATCATTTTTGGTTTCCTTTCCTCTTCCTGAAGCAGGAGCTGTCAATCAAACCTAGAGCATCTGTGATAACTAAGTCAATAGCTACATCGTATGCTCTGGAAATCCCTTCTCTGCCTTTTGGGGCTTTGAAATTACAGGTGGGACAATGCACACTCAGCATCTATGTGGGGCTCTGAGGATCCAAATTCCTGTATCTATTTATAATAGTTTCTGGTTAAGATATAATGTGTAGATATGATTCACCCTCGTAAAGTGAATTCAGAGAAATGTGGAGCTATCACAGATAATTTTAGACATTTCATCACGCTGCAGAGAGACAGATCCTCAGCAGACTGAATTGAAATCCAAGCAGTTTGAGTCCAAATTTAGCTCCAGAAAGAAGTCACACATGCAGTTTTTTACATATGCCAAAAATGTATGTTATTTGAGCACATATAGTCATACTAAAACACTAAAATACATATGGAAAGGATTCTGACCTTATTATCATGATGACTTATTATTATTTTGGAGTTATTTTTTCCTTGAGACCAAGTCTCAAGTAACCGCAGCAACTCCTGAACTCCCAATGTAACCCAGACTGGCCTTGAACTCCTGATCTTCCTGTCTTCACCTCTAAAGTTAGGATTACAGAAATGCACCCCCACCGTGCCTAGCTTCTTTATTTTTTGCAATGCTAAGGACCAAGCCCAAAGCTCCATAAATTCTACCACTGATCTCTGCTCCCACTTAGCACTGGAATCATCATCACCATCACCACCACCACCACCACCATCATCATCACCACCACCACCATCACCATCATCATCACTACCACCACCATCATCATCACCACCATCACCACCATCACCATCATCACCATCATCACCATCATCACCATCACCACCACCACCACCACCACCACCACCCACCATCATCATTGAGAAATTATTTCTATACACTCCACATTTGCCCACAACTCAGTATGTAACTCAGAAGGATCTTGAACTTTCGATCCTCACAACAAACGCCTCTGAGGGCTGGGATGACAGGGGAGTACCCACTCGTCCAGACGGCTCCTGACTTTACAAGGGTGATTACCAGGCTAGGTAGATGGCTCAATTGAAATTTTTTGTGTGTGTTTGTTTTGTTTTGTTTTTGCCTTGCATGCCCAAAGACCTGAGTTCGATACCCAAGGATCTAAGTTTGAAGGTTTTGAACACAGTTTTTAAAAGAGCCGGGCACAATGGAACACACCCATAAGGTCAGCACTGTGGTGAAGTGGGTTCCTATTCACAGTGAGAATACCCTACTTGGCGAGTTCCAGGCCAGTGAGGGACAGGGTCTCAGCATACAGAGTGGGGCAGGCTCAGCAGGTAAAAGTGTCTTCTTTTACCCTGAGGCCCACATGGTGAGAGAAAGAACTGACTCCAGCAAGTTGTCCTCTGAACTCCGCACATGCACCATGCACGCGCCTGTGCACACCAACACAATAAATGAAGTGTGTTTTAAGGTGGATGGTGCCTGGGAGACAACACCCAATGGTGTCTTCTGTTCTATACACACATACACACATGCACATAGACACACATGATAAGAGAAAAATTGTCTATTTTTTTCCTGATGAGACAGAGTCTATTCAGTGTATTCTCGGTGTAGCTAAAGGTGACCTTTGAACTTCTGATTTCTGTCCCTACTTCCCAAGTGCTGAACTTACAAGACTCTACCCACAAGCCCAATTTTATGTAGTGCCAAAGATATAACCCAGGGTTTCATGCTTGCTAGGCAAGCACTCTGCTCACTGAGCTACATTCCCACGCTTTAGAGCCCTTGTCTCTTGGGAGGGTGTGAGGGGAGTGATTTCTGAAAGGCTCGCATTTGGAATCCAGCTCTGTCCGCGATAATCAGTTCTATTATAAAGGCAATTGATATAGTCTGAGTGTGGTCTTCCCCCTAGCGAAATCCATGTCGAAATTTAATCCTCCTTATGAGATTAAGAGATGAAACTTGGTGGGACATCTAAGAGGAGATTAATTATCTGCCCTCATGAGTGGATTAAACCACTTATGCAATTAATGGACTAATGGATTTTTGGATTGATTGGTTATTTCAGGAGATTGCTGTAAAAGCCAGTTCAACTGTCTCTCTCATGTTCCCGTCTCTCACCAGTATGACAGCCTGTGCAGCCTTGGGACTCCGCCAGCAGAAAGGTCCCAGATGTAGTTCCTATAATTTAAATGTTAGCAGTGAACTAAACTAAACTTCTTATCGTTATAATGTGAGCAGCCTGCGGTAGTGTGTTACTCACTACGTAATTTGTAGTAAAGCCACAAGTAACATTCGATATCAGTGGTTAACTTGGTGTATGGGGATATCGGTCTATTCCTTGCCTTAGAAATTTTTCATGCTCTTTGCTCTGCTAATTTGAAGTATCAGTGTTATGTGGTTGTGTTTTATTGTTTTATCTTGTTTTGTTTCTTTTAGAATTATTATTTTTAGATAGAATTTCATGTAGTCTAAGATACCCACAAACTTTCTGGGTAACCAAGAGCAGTCTTGAAGTCTTCACTCTCCTAGCTCTGTCTCTTTCAACAAATGGTGTCGGGAAAACTGGTTGAAGCTTAAAAATAAAAGTAGATCCCTTTCTCTCTCCCTGCAGGAAAATCAACTCAAAATAGATTTTAAAAAGAAACTAACGTAGGACTTAAACCCTGAAATTATCAAGAGAGACAGTTTGCGTTGGGGTAGAGAGACTTCAAAACACAGGCACAGGCAAGGACTTTCTGAGAAGGGTCCCATCCATTCATTATACCAACAACTGACAAACAGGATTGCAGGAAATTAAACACTCAGCACTCAAAATATAAAGTACAAATGACCAGTAAACAGAAATAAAAAAAATGTCCAACCACAGACGTCCGCCATCAGAAGACTATTAAAACTTCACTGAGGGACTAGAGGATTGCTGGAGTCTTTAACCTAGCATGCAAGAAGTCCCGAGTTCAAATCCCAGCACCTCATGAACACTTAAACCTGGTACAGCACTACATGCCTGTGATCTTTTTTTATTGGATATTTTAAAATTTACATTTCAAATGTTATCCCCTTTCCCGGTTTCCTGCCCATAAACTCCTATCCTCTCCCCCTCTCCCTTCTTCTTCTTTTTTTTTTTTTTTTTTTTTTTTTTTTGGTTTTTTTTTTTGGCGCTGGGGACCGAACCCAGGGCCTTGTGCTTCCCTAGGCAAGCGCTCTACCACTGAGCTAAATCCCCAACCCATCCCTCCCCTTCTTCTATGAGGATGTTCCCCCACCTGACCACCCACCCCACTTCATGCCTCCCTGCCCTGACCTTCCCCTACACTGGGAGGGTCCAGCCTTGGCGGGACCAAGGGCTTCTCCTTCCACTGGTGCCCAACAAGGCCATCCTCTGCTACATATGCAGCTGGAGCCATGGGTCTATCCATGTGTACTCTTTGGGTAGTGGTTTAGTCCCTGTGAGCTCTGGTTGGTTGGTATTGTTCTTATGGGGTTGTGAACCCCTTCAGTTACTTCAATCTTTTCTCTAACTCCTCCAATGGGGACCCTATTCTCAGTTCAATTGGCTTCGAGCATTCGCCTCTGTATTTGTCAGGCTCTGGCAGAGCCTCCCAGAAGACAGCTATATCAGGCTCCTGTCAGCATGCACTTCTTGGCATCAGCAATATTGTCTGTGTTTGGTGTATGTATGTATATGGGCTGGATCTCCAGGTGGGGCAGGCTCTGAATGGCCATTCCTTCAGTCTCTGCTCCAAACTATGTCTCCACATCCCCTCCTATGAATATTTTTGTTCCCCCTTCTAAGAAGGACTGAAGTCTGTGATCTTGACACTAAGGAAACAGAGGCAAAAGAATCAAGAGCTCAGTGTCATTCTCAGATATCTAGAAGGTCAAGGCCAGATTGCTCTATGTGTGACAGTCTCAGGGGGGAAAAGTGCCATTCACAGGAAAACGATACAACTTGAGATTATCACATTAAACAAATCAAGTCAAGTCAACATCACACCAGAGGCAAAGATCACAGCAAGTTTTAGGCCTTCATGTACTATGCAACAAGACTGTTTGGGAAAAGAATAAAGAAAAGAAATAGGGGTTGGGGATTTAGCTCAGTGGTAGAGCACTTGCCTAGCAAGCACAAGGCCCTGGATTCGGTCCCCAGCTCAAAAAAAAAAAAAAAAAAATTGAAAAAGAAAAAAGAAAAGAAATAAAGAAATGTTATGCTTTGAAAATCGTCCATTTGCATTCATTTCCTTATCTTTAGTTAATATGTATGTGAGGAGGTTTATATGGAAGTCAGGACAATTTGCTGGAGCCAGTTCTGTCCTTTCACCACATGAATACTGGGGATCGTCAGTCTTGGTGGCAAGCACCTTTATACGTTGAATCATCTCTCTAGCCTAATATTACACTTCTAAAGTTCTCTATCCGGTTCCCTGAGGACCCTGGGTTAAAGCTTTACCTTTATGCTCACATTTCCATGATCCTTTAATCTTTGCCCTTTATAGTTGAGTTTTATTTGTGTAATTATTCAAGAACTGCTTATAACAGTCTACCCCCAAATGATGTGGGCTTGGTAATTTCCTAATGTTTTATTCTATAATAGACATAATTTTTTTTTTTTTGAGCTGAGGACGGAACCCAGGGCCTTGCGCTTGCTAGGCAAGCGCTCTACCACTGAGCTAAATCCCCAATCCCAACATCTTAATTTATAAAGAAGATCCTGATATTGCCTAGCTTACAGGATCCAAGTTACATTAATAAAGTTTCCCTCCTCATTACTGAACACCTGTCTTTTCTTGGCTGGGCTCTGATATTTTATTTATTTTGGTTTTCTGAGCAGCTAATAATGCACTGCTGTCATTTTTCAGAACGCATTCTCTCCCCTGGCATCCCGTACTTTTTCACGTGAGAGTGTCTTCTGTCGGATGTAGTGTTTCTGTTGAAAGAGTAATCAGGGAGGCAGCGGGAGGACAAGGATAGGGAACCTGGGAATGAGGTCAGGTACATTCTCCGTGTTCCTACAGCTAGTGTAGTGTACAGGCCAGGGTCAGCGCGTCCCCACTCGCTACCCGTACTCAGAGATGGACGCCATAACCGGAAGTACCTTTTTGCCAGCAGAAATTCCACCGCACGCATGTGTGCGTGTGGCAGTTTTGCTGCAGGCTCAGCATGGGGGTGAGGGTGGGAGTGGGGGTGGGGATGGGTTTGGGTGGAGTGGTGTCAGCCCAAGTTTGGGGTGTAATTTTTTTTTTCCGGAGCTGAGGACCAAATCCAGGGCCTTGTGCTTGCTAGGCAAGCGCTCTACCACTGAGCTAAATCTCCAACACTGGGGTGTAATTTTCCAGTGGGTTTTTCTTGGGGTGTCCAGAAGCAGCGACGGATGTAGGCCTCGGCTCCAGCCACTCTTCCAGGCTGTCTTCAAGAAAATCTACCCTCGGGGCTGGGGATTTAGCTCAGTGGTAGAGCGCTTGCCTGGCAAGCACAAGGCCCTGGGTTCGGTCCCCAGCTCTGGAAAAAAAAAAAAAAAATCTACCCTCTTTTTTTTTTGACTATGATACTCAGCCTGACTTTCTGCCCTGCCTGGAAGTAAGTGTTACCTGTCGGGTGTTTGTCCTGTGTTCTATCCTATAGCACTCCATATATGTCTTTATAGTATATATTCGAAAATTGTAAGAGCCTGATGTGGCAGCCTCTGACCAGCATTTATAAGAAAGAAAATGAGGAGTTGCAGGCCATCAAGTTCTAGGAAACATCCTGTCTTCAAAAGCCAACTTCTATTTATTGTATTAGAAAGAGAAAAGGAAGAGGAGGAGGAAGAGGAGGAGAAATAAGCAAAGGGAAGAGAAAAAAATACAAACTGGGCAGGGGAGAAATGGTTCTTTCAGTGGCAGCTGAAAGGTGGCCGTGTATCAAAGGGTTTTACCTTAAAATGTAGAGAACTAGGGCCTTCCTGCTCCAGGATATAACCGTCCTATCTACCCTTGGACTTACAAGCTCAGCCCACTCTACTTATGAAAACAAAAAGCAGGGGTTGGGGATTTGGCTCAGTGGTAGAGTGCTTGCCTAGGAAGCGCAAGGCCCTGGGTTCGGTCCCCAGCTCCAAAAAAAAGAAAACAATTAAAAAAAAAAAAAAAAAAAAAACAAAAAGCAGGCAAACTAAATGATTTGGAAGGAGCTTTTATCTGTGCCCAATTTTGCAACACCAAGTCCAGAGCCTCAAAGTGAGCCAAGCCTGGGGTGCTGCCACACCTGTAGTCATGGCACTTGGGGATAAAGACAGGAGGACTAGTTTGCGGAGATTCTTTTTTTTTTTCTTCTTCTTTTTTTCAGAGCTGGGGACCGAACCCAGGGCCTTGGGCTTGCTAGGCAAGCGCTCTACCACTGAGCTAAATCCTCAACCCCAGTTTACGGTGATTCATGTCTACAAAGACAGTGTAGGGCCTCATTGTGGTATTGGGGATCTTGTCTAAAACACACAATGGGATAGGTGGGGGTGGGCCAAAGGCATCACACCAATCATTACAAAATTCTTCATGCAAATGGAGTTTTGTAACTGTCAACCACAAGTCTCCCACTGGGCTCTCTTTTCCCCAGATATCAGATTGCCTGAAAGAAAAAGTCTACAGGTCATCTACTTTGTCCTGTTTAGGAGTACTGCTTCCCAGGACAGTGCAGGCTGTCTGGATACACCTTCAGTGAGGTCAGAGTGGTCCTCCAAAGATGCTGGAGTGTCCACTCAGTAATTGTAAACTATTGGATACAGCACGATTGCCATGAGGGCAGCCTCCACTCAAAAGCACTAAGGGTTTTTGTTGCTTTTTTTTAAAAGTTGTAGGGGTTGGGGATTTAGCTCAGTGGTAGAGCGCTTGCCTAGCAAGCGCAAGGCTCTGTGTTCAGTCCTCTGCTCTGGGGAAAAAAAAAAAAAGGTTTTGGTTGGTTCTTCTTTTGTTATAGGGTCTCTTGTAGCCTAGGCTGGCCCATAACCAAGGAAGTCATTGAACTCCTGCTTCTCTACATTCTGTCTCCTAAGCGCTGGGATTATGGGCATTTGATACCAAGAACCATTTCTTGAGAAGTATTTTTCAGGCAGCCGGGAGTTTTCTCCAACAGCAGAGACAAGATCCTCCCTGAGCACTCATTTACATTTTCCTCGGAGTTTCCGGTAGCTGAACGTTAGCGGTCTCTTTGCCGAAGATGAACTTGAACTTTTGATCCTCTTGTCTTTACCTCACCAATGAAGACTGCACTACTGTGCCTGATTTATGTGACATTAGGGATTGAATCCAGGGATTCATGCATTCCAGGCAACCACTCTACCAACACAATGACATCCCTAACCCACTTCTTCCATTTTTTTTTTCACTTCTTCCATTTTTTATCTGCCTTTCTCAATCCTGTTCAGTTGACTTAGAAAATCCCACCAGCCACAGACCTCTGATGAGTGTGTCCTCCCACACTCATCGTGGGCAATGTCTGTGACCTGAGTAAATCAGGACTCCTAATATCCACTCCACAGGCTTATAAATACTTACTTCAAAATAGCTTTATGATATCAGGAGATAGCTTGAATGATGCCGGTTACATGTTATCCGTCACTAATAACCTTTCTTAATGGCGACCTCTCATCTTCACTCCTAGGTGTATGCTTTGTTAGCAGAACCGAACTAGGTCATTTCGGTAAAAGGACCCGAAACCCTAGTGGTCACATCCCTTCCTTAGAACCAGCCAATCGAAGCCCGTCACCATTAGGATCTCCCCTACTAAGGAGGCTTCTTCAGAGTCTTTACTTTTCTCTGCTCATTAAGCTTTCAGCAAGGTGAGTTAGACACACGGGTTATCTTCCGTCCTCTTATCTCCCCTTCCCTCTCCTTGATCCCTGGAGGTTGACAACCCGATGATAAAAACCTAATAGGCCCAACTGGGGACAAGACTGCACCTTGTAAAGAAGGTGGCTATGGGACCAGAGACCGGATTGCTGTTTCTCGGGCAGGGCTAAGGGAACACACGAGGTTTGGATCCAGCATCAGGAAATCGGAATGAGAATAAAAAGAAGATGAAAAAAACCTGTTTGTGGCAGTGAGGGCCTGTCATCTCAGCATCCCTGAGAGAGGAGAGTCGTGAGCCTAGTTCAGCCTGGGGAGTGCCATAGATTCCGAGCGGTCGAAATGGGAGAGGTGCATGGGGGAGAGCTTTTATTGGGCATTTCTGAGGGGAAAGCAAGCCAGGGCTAAATGGATAAGGCATTGCCAAATAGGAACAGTTCAGTGGTTTGGAGGCATATTGATGGGCTCTGTTTGCCTGGTGATTTAGGAAAGGACAAAGGCTTATTGTCAGAGTTAGATAAAGAAGGCATTGAGGATGCAGGCGTGGGATTGGTTGGTTTGTAGATGACAGACACGCCTCCCAAAGAGCCCAGGAAGTCCCCAGAAAACAGCTAACCCGGGAAGGGGGAGTCTCTACTAAGGTGTCAAAATATCCTAAGATAACAGTGCGTCAGGGATGGTGGCAAATCCCTGTGCTCCTGACTCCAAGAAGGCCAGGGCAAGAGAGCTGTGAGTTGTAGGCCAACCTGAGCTACAAAGTGAGATGCCTATCTCAAGACAAACCATAATCATAATCATAATCATAATCATAATCATAATCGAAACAAAATGGGGCAGGGTGGCACATACCTGTGGCCCAAGACTGAGGAGGCTGAGGCAGGAGAATCAGGTTTGGACCAGCCTAAGCTGAGCTTCCTGAGCCCTCTATCTCAAAAATCAAAATCAGGAGTTGGGGATTTAGCTCAGTGGTAGAGCGCTTGCCTAGCAAGCGCAAGGCCCTGGGTTCGGTCCCCAGCTCCGAAAAAAAAAGAAAAAAGAAAAAGAAAAAAAAATTTAAAAAAAAATCAAAATCAAACATGTAGATGATAAATGTGAGGAAAGAAACCAGTGTACATAGATAGGCCTGGCTGTGTGGGAAGGAATCCTTTGTGCAAATGGAAGATTTTCGTATCAATTAGCACCTGTCAGCTGGACCACCCAGGGGACATGCTTTCCCTCTCTGTCCTCATCGAAAATGGCTGCAGGATCATAGAGACCTTACTCAGCTCTGTCTCGCTTAGACTGTGTGGAGTGGTCACAGGCAGAACGGGGAGGTCTTCTGCAGCTGCTGGGGTGTCCCCAGAGTGATTGTAAAAGGCCCTTCAAGCAGATTCTTGAAGTCATGAGGTTAGTGCAGCTGATTGCCAGTCAAGGACCAGATTAGCCAAAAGTTTCCCCACTCAGCTCAGTGTTTGATTCCAGAGGTTTTTGAAGCAAGGACTCATGTGGTCCTGGGAAGCAAAGGACTCCCACGAAGTCTCTCCCTCCCGAGTGCATGGCCACCATGCTGCTTTAAAGTATTTTCAGAGAGCTGTGAATTCCCTCTAGTAACTCTTCAAGGCAAGCTTTCTGCTGTGTATAATAACAGACAAAGACAAGGTCATAGGACACAGAGGTTGAAGTGAGTCACCCTTCATTAGACCTTTGTTAGGAAGAGCTACCAGCTCATGAGCAGAGACGGCCAGGATGGGCCTGAAGTGGGAGAGCATGAGGAAAGGGAGCCGCCATGTAAATCATGATGGGGACGCTGAAGGAAGAGAAAGAGGGGCATCCTACAAGGATTTTGGGGGAGGGTGATAAGATCCACACCATGTGACCCAGTCTATGTGGTGTGAGTCACAAGACAGGAAGGTACTAGATAAAAGTTGTAAGTCAAGGTTGTCTGGGCATCAGAGTGTCTGGGCTTGGCGCTGTAAGGGGTTAGAGAGAGCAGAGCTCTAAGAGGCTGGCCTCGACCCTGCAGCTTAGCACAGTGGCTCCTCCTGCTTCTAGGGATTACAGGCATGGGGGTGGGGTGGGGTGGGGGGGTACATTTACATTCGGTGCTGGGGAACTAGATAAGTACTGTACCCTGAGTTACAGCCCCAGTCCTCATGTCTTCACCCCAGCCCATCTGTGTGTGTGTGTGTGTGTGTGTGTGTGTGTGTGTGTGTGAGAGAGAGAGAGAGAGAGAGAGAGAGAGAGAGAGAGAGAGAGAGAGAGAGAGCACGAGCGCATGCTTGCCATGTATGTGCGGATGCTTGCAGAGGCCAGGAGAGGATACTAGGTCATCTGGAGCAGGAGTGACAGGAAGTTGTGAGCCTTCTGATATGGGTGCTAGGAGCTGAAATATTAAAGAGCAGCAAGCACCCTTTAACCTCTGAGTCATCTCTCCAGCCCCCACCACCTCCATATCTTTTCTCAGGACAATTATGCACCTTTGCTTTCAGGAGTCTGTGCTGCTGGTGCTGACTGATGTCATTCCTGCCAGAGAACCTCTGACCTCAGTGGTCATTTCCCTTCATTACCTTTCACCCTTAGGATCTCCCTTCAGAGAGAAGTCCCCACGGCCTTAAAGTTTCTGTCATGTTTCTTAGGGGAAGTTAAAGCTCTGACTTTCTTTTTCATCTTAATCTTTTCCAGCCCATTTCCTTTATAGCCTCAGATGACTGTAAATGTGGATGGTAAAGAATCCATATCCATGAGATTGAAACAGAAGGGGACTCGGAAAGAAGATGGTTATATATAAAAAATTCCCCCCAGAAAAGAGGTTGCTACATGTCAGGCAGGATAAAGACTAAACCCCAAGATTGTATAAAGTAGCTGTTACTTTGATACTTTTCCTGGGGAGATGCTACCCCACCATCTCTTCATCTGATAGGGAACTCACAACCAAAGTAATGATACCACCTAAGTCCAACTTGGTGAACCAATGAGTTTATTGGAATTACTTATAGGAGTATGGGTGAGGGATTACTCACAGGAGCAGGGATAATTCAAAGACTGCTTCGCTACCAAAAGCCCATTCACACATAGTTGACTCATGAATGCTAGTGCTCTGGAGCTCAACAGTTTGAAACACCTATTCCTGACAATTTCTCTGGTTCCAGTCTCCTCAGCAGTCATTACTGTACATATAACCTCATGGGGGTGGGAGTTTATGTGTCTGTTCAGTTTTAGGAACTTTCTGAGACTCATGGGTTGTTTACTTCCTGAACTATAACCTCCATTTTGACTTTCCTGAGTTTTAGACATCTTCTTTCTTGGATAAAAATTTTAATTAGAAGGAAATTGCTGCATATTTGGTGGCAAAAGCTTCACAGGGTGGGATAGGTCCCAGTGCCCAGGAGAGTGAGGCAAGAGAATAACAAACCTGATTTATATTACATTTTAGGCTAACCTAGGTTCTCAAAAGAAGTAAGATGATAGAGAGTTCTGAGGCAGAAACTTTATTGATATTTCTGGGGGCAGATAAGCTGCATAGCTTTGGGAAATTAAAATAATTCAGGTTGGTTTCTGTTACAGAAGACATTTCTAGTTGTTTCGTACTTGGCACTGGAAAATCTAGGGAGGAAAAAATATTAGTTTGAATGTAAGAGTTAAATGATGTCATTTGGGAGGGCATATAGTTTCATGGTGGGTTGGTTATTACATAAAAGGCATTGTTCTTGGAAGATAGCTCCCTTAGGAGGGAGAGTATCTCCCAGACGTGCAAGCTATAGAAAATGTCAAACAACTGAAGTTCCAAGGAGTATGTCAAATGTGGTGGTCTGTGTCTTTAAGGCTAGGGTTCTGTAGTCCCGGGCAGGAGGATTGCTGTGAATTTCTGGGCAGCTTGAGCTATAAAGTGAGACTCTGTCCTCAGAAGACTGAATCTGACTGTGGCAAGTACATGGAATCCTAGCACTTGGGAGGCTGAGGCAAGAGGGGGCTGAAGAAGAGGGGGGAGAGGAGGAAGAAGTGGAGTAGTAGTTCAAGATCATTCTCAGGGTTAGTCCATTGTTTGTGGCCGATCTGGATAATATGAGACCCAATCACCCAAGGCCAACAGCCCCATCTGTGTTTGTTTGTTTGTTATTTTTTGAGACAGGGTTTCTCTATGTAACATATATAGCTGTTCTGGAACTTGATATCTAGACCAGGTTGACCTTGAACTCACAGAGATCTGCCTGCTTCTGCCCCCTGAGTGCTGTGATTAAAGGTGTCCACCACTACCACCACCTGGCTTTATTATTTAGACTGTAGGAGAATGTGTGGTGCTCCCAAGAATAGTGCACAAATCATGACATAAATCTCATGTAAATATGGTGTTGTGTCTGTACTAGTCCAAAGCTTTGAGCATCGAAAGCCCGTCTCCTTTGGCCTGAGTGAGAATAGCTGCAGAATTATTTAGACTTCACTGGTCCTAGCTTGCTTAGGAGAGTGGCTTTCCAAGGCCAGTGCATCCTGTCTGAAGTGGTCACAACGGAAGCAGCTCTTTAACCAAGGTTGTGGCAGACCTCTGTGGTGCTGGGGTGTCCTCTCAGTGCATGTAAATGTCAAGATCAGGAGGGGGGCTGTGATGAGGACAGTGCAGGCTGGTCTGGTGCTCTACTCAACAGAAAGAACTTTTGGTAGTGAGTGCTTGTTTTATGGTTGATTTTGACCCATGGTATCATAGAGCCCAGCTGACCTGTAGCCAAAAATAACCTTGAAATCTGACTCTCCTGTCGCCGCCCCTCAGTTGTTAGGGTATAGGCATATCATATCAAGACTTGCCCTAAACAAGGATTTTCCAGAGATTTTTAAATCTTCTCTGTTAACTCTTTGAGAAACCTACTCACCAAGCATAGCTTCACATTTCCCTAATTTTTATTTTTTGCTCTTTTTTTTTACAATAAGGAAATCAGTCTTTTAGTGTTTTTATAACATGCTTAACAAAGGTGATTAATAGTTTAAACTTCTATTTATTTATTTTATGCACATGAGTGTTTTGCCTGCATGTAAGTCTATGTACCATGGGCGTGACTGGGCAGGTGTTAAAGGTCTGAAACTGGAGTTACAGACAGTCGTGAGCTGCCATTTGGGTGCTGGGAATTAAACTTACCCTGTCTAAGCTGAGGGTTTCTGTCACTGCAATGAAGTACCACCACCAAAGGCAACCGGAGCGGGAAGAGGGTTATTTCATCGTATACTTCCAGGCAGTAGTCCATTACAGAGGGTGTCGGAACCGGAAGTCAAACAGAGCAGGGCTGATGTAGAAGCTCGTGGAAGAATGGCTGCTGATTGGCCTGCTTCCCTGGGCTTGCTCAGCCTGCTTTCTTATAACTCAGGACCACCTGCCCAAGGAGGGTGGCGCCACCTGACATGAGCTAGGCACTTCCTGTCTGTTATTTAATCAAGGAATTGCACTAGACACTTACTTCCCTGCAGGCGGATCTTAGAGAGGCATTTTTTTTTCCAACTTGAGGGTCTGTCTCAAATGACCGTTGCTTATGTCAAGCTGATATAAATGTAAGCGATTCGCACGCACGCACTTCACCGTCTTGATATGCATATACTGGACTTCAGTAGTTTATTCAGTGGAGGACTGGCTGGTGACATTCTAAATGCCCATGAATTTTCTGTCATCAATGCTCTTTCATAGTGACAGTGCCTCATCTTTGCTTTTGGTGGCTGTTTTGTCCTGGCAGTGCTGACTGAGCCCACTTGGGTCAGGGGACCTCTGATTCTAGTGGTCATATCCATTCATTAGCCTCACACCATTAGCATCCCCCCAAACAGGAGGAAATACTCAAGGGTGAGAGTAATCAATTTTCTATCTTGAACTCTTCATCAGGGTGAGTTAGATATTTAGCTGTCACATATCCAAGCCAGTCCCTTTTCTAGACTCTAAGCTTAACTCTTAGCATACTAAGAACGCCCATGTTGGAGACAGGACTCGAGATTTTATGATTTTTCTCATTTCCATGACAATACCAACAAAACCAACTTAATACAGCGGCGGTTTCTGTCGGTCCACAGTTATAGGATGCAGTTTGCCATGACGGCAGGATCTTGGGACAACTGGTTACATTTCCTCTGTGGTCAGGAAGGAAAGATGACTGTGGTGCTCAAGTCACTCTCAGTCTACTCACTCTAGGACCCTAGCCCACTGAGTCACAAAGACATCCATAGCCCTGGAGATAGAGCCAACTAGTCAAGGGGGCAGGAGGTAAAAGTCACTCCTGTTCTACAGGCTTTAAATCTATTCTACAGGCAAAGTCCACTCCTCTGTCTTCTACCCAGAGGTATGCTGGACCCCTGCATGTAGGTTCTCTGAAGAATCAATGTTCTTTGCTGTTACATACTGTTTGAGTCTGGGTTATTGTTCTTCATGAATCACAGAGCTTTACAGTACACAATACTCAGTCTCTCTTTAGTGGCATAGTCTTAGTAATGGTCACCAACCCTTTTGGCCCTGCCTTGTTTGTAAGGTCAGTATTTTTCAAGGTTAGCTGCTTTTCCTTGCCCAACAGCACATTTTTCATACCTTGCTTCTTCACATTTGCTCTCTTTCACCGTAGGCATGGAGAAGGGCAGCTAACAGTGCCTGTACTGAAGCCTGAATACTTTCCTGTCTTGAATTTTCTTCTGCCAAACAAATTAGTCCATCATCTCCAAATTGAGCTTCACTGAACTTCTCAGGATAAGAGTATATTGCAAGGGGTTGGGGATTTAGCTCAGTGGTAGAGCGCTTGCCTAGGAAGCGCAAGACCCTGGGTTCAGTCCCCAGCTCCAGAAAAAAAAAGAACCAAAAAAAAAAAAAAAAGAGTAGATTGCATACAAGTTCTTTACCATAATACAGCACAAACACCCCCAGCACAGTTCCTGATAGTTTGTCTCTTCTCCCTTGTCTGTGTCTCTATTAGTATTTTTGCTTTATAAGACCACCACCAGAATAGCCATTAAGCTCTGCCTGCAGTAGTTTATGCCTCTGGTGGCCCACAAATGCATCTTTCCCAGGTTCTACCCACTAACCAGTTAGAAGAGCCTAAGAACCACATTGTCATATTTTATCACAGCAACACCCCCACTCCTGATACAATTTTCTATATTAGTAATGTTCTCAGTGCTCTGAAAAAAGATCTGACAAGAAACACCTTAAGGGAGGGTGGGCTTACTTGTGAACCATAGGGAAGTCCATGATGGTAAGGAAGTGATAGTAACAAGGACTCGAGACAACCAGTCACATTTCATCTGCAGTTTGGAAACACTGATGAATGCTATGTCCCACCTCAATTATGTTGGTCTACTAATTCCCCACACACAAGCCTAGAAAGAAGAATCGTATTCCACCAAGAGAGGAAGTTGCTGAATACTAGGCATAATTAAGGGAGAACACAAGTTTTGGACCAAAGAGGAAAAGAGAAGAATGAAGAAAGATGGAGTGGAAGTGTACACCTGTAATCCCAGCACATGGGAGGCTGAGGCAAGAGGAGCAGGAGTTCTAGCTTGCCCTGGTTATATAAGACGTTCTAGGCTAGCCTGAGCTCTCAAAAAGGGGGAATAGCATTAAGGGAGAGCCTGTGGCAGAGCCTAGTTGGAAAAGCAAGCCAAGAAAGTGAACACTATAGAGGTAGCTTTATGGGTGGTTTCTGCCCCATTCTATCCCGTTTAACTCCCAGGTAATCATCCCAGAGATACCAAATCTTATTAAGAAGCTGCTGGCACTATGCTGAGCAACCAACCAACTATTCTCCCCAAACCAGGCTAAATAACCAGATAAATGCCCCGTTACTTGGCATCTGAGTCTTGCTCTGTTCCACGTGTGTCCTCGGGGTGAGCTTCTCTTGGCCACGTGCTCTTGGTCTGTCCATCACGCCTCATGGTGACCTCCTTCTTCCCTTTTTCCTTTTCTTCTTATGATCCCTACCTGAGCTCTCACTCAGTCCACTGTTCCGTCTCCCCATCTCCCCTGCCCGGTCGCAGGCTCTAGCCCTTTGTTATCTAATCAGAGGCTATTGGGGAGCATTCCTTACAGCACATTGGTCGACATAATGCCCATGTCCACACTGCGTCCTGATCTCGGGGTACAGAACTCAGCACCTGAATACACAGCACACAAGAGCAAACCCAACAGGCTCAGCCCTGGGAAACTGGAATGCCTCTGCTGGGTTTGGGTGTAGGTGCAGCTCTAATTGTCCAGCCCTTGACTGTGGGTAGCTTAGGTAAAGAGAAATACTACCTCCTGTGTTAAAGTTAAAAAAGGAAGTTGCTGGGAGTTTAGACAGGACTGGTTCACTTTATGAAATCCATATTCTTTTTTTTTTTCTTTTTTTTCAGAGCTGGGGACCGAACCCAGGGTCTTGCACTTGCTAGGCAAGCACCCTACCACTGAGCTAAATCCCCAACCCCGAAATCCATATTCTTGCTAGAAAACTCTGTGTATTGCCCCAAATTAGGAAGCCTACGATCGAAGAGTCTTTCCCAACCCAGGGAACTTTACAATGTGTCAATAATATCCTAAGACAGTCAGTTGTATGGGATGGTGGTGGATTGAATAGATATGGTCCCCACAGATTCATGTGTTTGAACACTTGACCATGGGAAGTGGCACTGTTAGGAGGTGTCCATATGGCCTTGTTGGAATAGCTGTAACCTTGTTACAGGAAGCATGACACTGTGGGGTTAGGCTTTGAGGTCTTAAGTGCTCAAGCTCCTCCCAGTGTGGTTCACAGACTCCTGCTGCTTGGGGGTTAAGATGTAGAGCTCTCAGCAACTTCTTCAGCACCATGTCTACCTGGACACTGCCATGCTTCCCACCATGAAGATAATGGACTGAACCTCTAGAACTGTAAGCCAGCCTCGAGTAGATGTTTTCTTTTATCAGAGTTGCCTTGGTCATGGTGTCGGTTCACAGCAGTAAAACTCTAGCCAGGACAGTGATGGTGCATTCCGTAATCCCAGCAATTAGAAAGGTGAGGCAAGAGAATTGTAAGGTCAAGGCGAGCCTGTGCTACAAATCAAAAACTTCTCTAAAAAACAAGACAAAACACAAAGCTAAGCCTGGCATGATGGCACATACAAGAACATCCTACATCTGGAAGCTAAAGGGGAAGATAAGGGGGCAGGGCCCCCTTGGCTATGCTACCAGCACATGGTCTGGATTGGATGAGATAGGAACTCAAAAAGTTTAAAAGAAAAAAATATAAATGGCTGCCCACTTAGCAGGGAGGGTATGTTCATAAGGAACAGACTTTCATTTACAAAAGACTGCGTTTGTACCAATCATAGACCTGCCTTGTTGGTTGCCAGGGCAAGTGCTAGCCCCCGACCCTGGCAAAACTGAGTCCACTCCGATCAGAGTTCACTCCTCCTGTCCTCCTTAGAAACAGTACTTTCCTAGGCCAGTGAAGGCAGCCTAGCAAGGTCACAAGTATAACAGATCTTCAGCCATAGTTGGGGTGGTCCACTGGAGCTGCTGGAGTGTCCCCACAGCGGTTACAGTGTCCCTAGCAGTGGGACTGCCTGCCAGGAGAGCAGTGCAGTGGGTTGCCTGTAAGGGGGCTGTTGACTGACGATCCCCATGCAGCAGAACTGTCTTTCGCTGGTGCTGTTCTTTTGATGGTTGCTTTCTTGGGATAGGGCATTATGTAGGTCTGGCTTAGGTGACCATGAAGTTCTGATCCTCCACCTCCCAAGTGCTGGGGTGACAGTCATAGTACACCATGACTGGCACTAAGCAGACCTTCTGAGAGAACTTGAGTTTTCACTGATGACAGAGTCAAGCCACCCACTTCGTACTTCTGTACTCATTCCTGTACTTTATTTTGCTCTTACATTTTTTTTTGACCTTGGGTCTCATTTGCCCTGGGTGACCTTGACTTACCCCAGTATGACATTCTACTCCGCATCCTCCTGGTACCATGAGGAGGTCACTCTCCAAACTGGGTACATCTAGGTTCTTGGCATCTTGTTCAAAGAAATGAAAAAGTGTAGACTGCAAGTTGACTGAGAAACCCTTGGGAAGCCAAGTCACAGTACAGGCTTGATGCGTGCGAGCAGGTGTGAGAGCAGGGGCACCTTGGACCGGAGTGCTCAAAGGCCTTGGTGCCTCTCTGGACTTCCCTTTCTGATTGACAGATTTTTGGTTATGTAAATGTTTAATCTATCGTGCATGCCTTTTTCCATAATGCTACTGATTGAGTGTGCACTCAATCATGCATAAGTTTAACGTGGTAAGTCACGTTTCCTTAGAGTTCATCCAGTGGACTCAGTTTGTGTTACTGCGCGTGTACCTAAAACCAGCCCTAGCTGGTCTAGTCCGTTTCCGGAGGCTGGATGCCATCTCCAAACATGTCTGTATAGAAACAGAACATTGCCCCAGGCTTCTCTTCTGTCCTGTTCCCTCCCAGCCTCTTCCACAGACACTGGCCGTGCACAGAGGGGGCAGGTGGTAGAAGTGGAAGAGGAAGACCTACCAGACACACGGAGCAGAGTGAGGCTTGCAAGGCATAGAAGGCTCTACAGTCAGATCTGACCCAGAGAGAGCGCCACAGGCCTCGGAGCCATTGTCTGTATCAGGTACTTTCTGGTTCTTGGTGTTGGTGTCTTTTTTTTTTTTTTTTTTTTTTTTTTTTTTTTTTCAGAGCTGGGGACCCAACCCAGGGCCTTGTTTTCCTAGGCAAAGCGCTCTACCACTGAGCTAAATCCCCAACCCGGGTGTTGGTGTCTTAATCAAAGGATTATAAAAGTACATCCTGACTGCAAGATGACAAGGTAAGTTTTTCAGAGGCACTGAGGTAGTACAGATCGGTACACTGAAGCCAAGGGGAGAGACAGCGTCTGCAGTTAGAGTACTCAAGGCCACTGGGTGCTTCCTGTTATGGGCTTTAGGAAAAGGAAGAGCTGGTTACCAGGGGTTCTGGTCTTTCCTTTCCCTCCCTCCCTTCCCTTCCTTCCTTTCCTTCCTTTCTCTCTTTCTGCCTTCTTCTTTCTCTTCCTCTTCCTCCTCCTCCTCCTCCTCCTCCTCCTCCCCCTCCTCCTTCCATTCTACAATATCTCACTATACAGCCCTCACTGGCCTAGAGCTTGCTAGGTAGACCAGGCTGTGCTATACACAGGCCTCAAACTCACAGAGATTAGCCTACCTCTGCCTCTTAAATTCTGGGATAAAGGCATGAGCCACTTTGCCTGGCTGTGGGCCCCTTACTTTGACTGACAGTTTGGGTCATATCACCTTTATCTACTGGGGATGCTCCTTCCTGCCACACCCAGCACAGCTCCAGGGAGCGGCCTGACAGCGGCCACAGGGGAAGGAAAAGACAAACTCAGCAGAGCTGGGTCTGGGTGGGCTGAGCTCTCTGATGGAGAGACCGCAGCACCCCAGAGGCTCGGTGTTTAAAGTGTTGAGAAAGAAGGAAGAATTAATGTATACAGTTTAACAGGGAGGCAGGGTTGTTACACATGATAAACAAAGAGGCCAAATTATATACAGCTGGATGGGGGACTCTGTGGATGAGCAGTCTTCAGGTCAAACACATCTGGGTCAGATGCTACGGTAGAGATTTTCTGCACACACTGTCAACATGTGCACTTGGACCCTGGAGGAAGGCTTTGCCCTCCCTCAGAGCCTCACCTGGAACAGGCTTTGCCCCTCCTGTGGGGCCGTGCCCTTGTCAACAGTACATGCTACTCAGGACATCACTTGCTCGGGGCTTCCTCCATCCTAGGCCTCCTCACGATGTGTCTCTTTAATCATATACCCACTCAATTATGCAAGGCATAAAGTGATAAGTAGGGTTTTTCCTAAAAGTTCACCCAGAAGATCTAATTTTCCTTATTGTATATGAACCCTATCAGGAGGGTTGCTACCAGGAACAATTGTCATCGTTTAGAGCAGACATAAAGGTCGATAAGATGGCTCAGCTTATGGTGGTGTCATCAAGCCCACTTGCCTGTGTTTGATCCCTGGAACCCACTGGATAAAAGGAGAGAACCAAATACCACAGGAGTGCAGGGGTTACAGGCCGTGTCTCCATGCTTGGTTTCAGGGATTAATAATCTGGGTGTTGAGCACACTAAACAAGCACACAACCAACTTTAGTTCATTCTCAGCCATAGCATCCTTTCCTAAGGCAACCCCTGGTCTGTGCGCCTAGAAGTAGACTCTCTACTGCCAATGCCGATAGAGAGAGCTTGCGCTCGCTCTCTCTCTCTCTCTCTCTCTCTCTCTCTCTCTCTCTCTCTCTCTCTCTCTCTCTCTCACACTCACTCAGAGGACCTTCCACTTCAGTGGTCACTCCTCTCCATTGCCCTTTCACAGTTAGGGTCTCCCCATCAGGAAGGCTTCCTGCGTTTAATATTCTCTCTTTCTACTCTCATCAAGGTGTGTTAGACCAAGCTCATCTCTGTCCTGTTCCCTCCAAGCCTCTTCTACAGACACTGGCCGTGCACTGAGGAAGCAGGTGGTGGAAGGGGGAGGAGAAGCCCTTCCAGACACAGGGAGCAGAGTAAGGCCTGCAAGGAAGATGGTTCCACAGTCACAGATGTCACCCAGAGAGGGTGCCACATGCCAGGTAGGATTGTGAAGAAGCATTGAGGTTTGCATCAAAGGACAGAGATGAGGTGGAGAGCGGTGTGGATGGGAAATCCTAGGACCCAGGAGGCTGAGGCAGGAGAGTCCGAGTTCCAGGTCCTTCTGGGGTAAATGGTGTTTCAGGCTAGCACTGGTCTCTCAGAGAACAAAGTGTGAATGAGAGAAGAGCTGGAACAGGGCTTAATGCACATTTCTGAGGGAAGAGCAAGCCAGGGAAAGATATGGCTTCCGCCTCAGTCATTTGGCAGAACTTGATGGGGTTTGGTTGTGGAGTGATATCTATTTGCATGGTAAATACAATGGGTAACTTAGGGAATGATAAATACCACCTTGAGTTTGATAGTTAAATAAATAAGTTGTCGGCAGAATAGACTCAGCCTTGAATGGTTTGCGCTCTCTCTCTCTCTCTCTCTCTCTCTCTCTCTCTCTCTCTCTCTCTCTCTCTCTCTCTCTCTCTCTCTCTCTCTCTCTCTCTCT
Source organism: Rattus rattus (assembly GCF_011064425.1). Taxonomy (NCBI): domain Eukaryota; kingdom Metazoa; phylum Chordata; class Mammalia; order Rodentia; family Muridae; genus Rattus; species Rattus rattus. Next base: position 9,344,870 of record NC_046169.1, read on the forward strand.
CTCTGTGTGTGTGTGTGTGTGTGTGTGTGTGTGTGTGTGTGTGTGTGTGTGTTAAGACTGGGTCTCACTATATAGCTCTGGCCCATGTAGACTAGGGTGGCCTCAAGTTCACAGAGATCTCCCTGCTTCTGTCTCCAGTGTGCCTTAGTGAGTGAAAGTCATGTCCCTGGGGGAGAGCTTTGCTTTCTTAGTGAATCTTCTACTGTGGGAGTGGGAAATCTGTCCCAAACCTTCGATTTTTAAATAACATCGAAACAGCCTAAGACGGAGAGTAGGTGTGGAACTACACACTGCAAACCCTGCACAGGTATTAGAGCTTGCAAATTACTGTGGGCTCCAGAGCCTGGATTGCAATACGAGACCCTATCTCAAGTAAAACAAAGTCTGGCATGATGCTACACGCCATTAATTCCAGCACCTAGGAAGATTGGAATTCCACGAGCATTTTGGTTATCTCAGCTTGGGGTCATCCTGGTCTACATAAGACCCTGCCTTAAAAAGCCAAAACCAAACCAAAACCTCAGTTATCCAGTAGAGGAAACTGCTATAACATCCATCACTGAGGAGCAGAAATAGGAGAACCATGAGTTTGCGGTTGGTAAAGACAAAGTCTTTCACGGGAATGAAAGCTTTTGTTTGTGGCAGTCACAAGATGGGAGATGGCTGCTGAGTCATTAAGATTTTACTAGCTCTGTCTTGCTCGAGAGTGATACTTTCCAAGGCCACTGAAGCCCATCTTAGAGCTGTGATAGGTGGAACAGGTCTTCAGACATGGTTGTATGGTCCTCTGCAGCCGCTGGGGTGACCACCATAACTATAAAGTGTCCACAGCAGCAGGACTGACGTGAGAGCAGCACAGCCAGCAAGCGAGCGGCTGCTAGACAGGCCAGTCCCCACTCAGTGGAACTACTGTGCAGGGGGTGTTTTATAATATATGTATGTATGGACACACATACACAGAGACACACACATACTGTTTTATACTTTTTAACGTTTTATTTTATGTGTAAGGGTGTTTTGCCCCTTGTGTGCATCACAAGCATGTCCAATGTCCATGAAGGCCAGAAGAGCATATTGGATCCCCTGGAACTGGAGGTACAGGCAGTTGTAAACTGCCATTTGGGTGCTGGGAATCGAACCTTGGTCCTCAGGGAGAGGAACCAATGATCTTAACTACTGAGCGGTCTCTCAGCCTCATGCCATCCCTTCTTAGTGCCAATCATTTCTCTTTTCTCCTAGGAGGCTCTCAGTGCTGGTCAAGATCCTCTAGGTCAGAGGACCTCCAACCCAAGGTCATTTCCCTCCAAACCCTTTCATGAGTCCCTAACCAGGAAGATTTCTTCTGCATTTTTATTTTTCTCTCATCATCCAGGCTTCTGCAAGGTGAGCCGTGGTCCTCTGTAGTTGCTAGAGTGTCCTCATGGTGACGTGAGCGTCCGTTCTAGTCTACTTTCTGCTGCTGTGATGAAACTCTGGTCAAAGGCAACTCAGGGAGAAAGGGGCTTGCTTAGCTTGCAGATTGCAGTTGTCACTGAGGGCAGGAACTGAAGCCTGAAGGAAGGCTGCTTCCTGGCTTGCACTCAGTGATGTTTCTTACACAGAGCCCAGCCAAACCCTGCCCCACCCCCACCCCCACCAGGATTAGTGCTGCTCACCCAGGCTGGGCCTCCCCACATCAATCATGAGTCCAGACAGTCTCAGGTATGGCCACAGGCCAGTATGATCATTCTTCAGCTGGAGTTCCCTCTTCCCCGATGACTCTAGACTGTCAGTTATCAACAAAACTGGCTGGGACTGAGGGCTGAGCATGGCTCTCGGGAAGGCTGTGGACCAGCACTGCCTCACACAACAGAACTATTTTGGGTGAAGGTTTGTTCAGTGATTGATTTTTTTAAACTTTTGTGTGTGTAGTGTTTCACCTGCATGCATGTCTATGTACCATGTGCATGGCTGCTGCCTGTAGAGGTCAAAAGAGGGCACGGGGCTGGAATCCCCTGGAACTGGAGTTAGAGGTGGCTGTGAGCTGCCATGTGGGTGCTGGGAATCAAACCGGGTCCTCTGAAAGAGCAGCCAGTGCTCTGAGCTGCTGAGCCACCGGCCATTTCTCCAGTCCTGGTGAGCGTGGGTTTTTTTGTTTTGTGTTTTCAGAATAGAGTTTCATGCAGCCCGGGCTTGAAGTCCTATCCTCCTGCATCTCGTTCTGAATTGCTCAGGAGCAAGGCACAGATACCATGATTGCTCTAAAACGTATTTTCCAGAAAGCTATGAATTTTCTCTCATATTTCCTAGAGCCAAGCCACCCACTGAGCTTTCCTCCCCTCTGCTCTCTTTATTATACTAAGTCTTTAGTCTACTTTCTAAGTGGTTTAAGGTGACTCTAAACTCCTGATCCCCTGCCTCTGCCTGGTCGAGAGACAGGCTACCACAGTTAGTACATCTGGGGCTGGATAGTGAGCCCAGGGCTTTGGCAGAAGGTCAGCAGTCTTCCCTTGGATGAGTAACATCCCTAGTCCTAAAATCTTTGCATCTTAACAGTCTCTCTGTAGCTCTGGGACTGCTGTGTGCTACCGTCAGTCACTCAGGTCGTCGGACCTCCATCCCTAGGGGTCTTTTCTCTTAATTAGCCTTCCACCATTGCTCTCCTGCCCAGGAAGATTCCTCTGTGCAGTCAGTTCTCTGCCTTCATGAAGTCTCGGCTGAGAGGAGTTAGAGACCTACTTCTCTCTGCCGTATCATCTCCCCACTCCTTCCTTCACATCTGCTGCCTACGAAGGACGCTTTTGTTGGGACTGGGATGATAAAGGCCTTACAGTCACAAGGCAGTGAAGAAGGCTGGATACAAGGCCCATATTTTGGACATAGATCCTCCTTGAGAGGGATGATACCATAGGCGAGGTAGGGCCAGCATCAGGCTTGTCTCAGATACAGAAGGCAGCAATGAGGACAAAAGCTGGGTGTGGCAGTGTGGCCTAAATAGCTGTTCTGTACCTCTTCCTGGGGAGGTGGGCACAAAGGACTCTACCCCAGATGGGGCACCACTGTCATACCAAAGAAAGGATTTCACCCAAGTCCAACTTAGTGAACAACTGACTTTGGCTTCTTACAGAAGTTCAAGTGAGGGTTACTTACAGGAGCATGGAAGATTAAGTCGACTGCATCACCAAACAGCGTACCCTTGCTTGTGTAATGGCCTGTATCCCTTTCCCAGAAGCCCTCACTGCTCACTTTCACTTTTGAAGTGGCCTTGGGAATCTTGTAAGCTTTTAAGAACTCTCCCTCCCTGAGACCTATGAGTTGCTTACTCGTGTATATTAACACACCTATCCCTGGGATGGACTATTTCAAGTTAGATCTTCCTGAGTCCTGAGGAGCCTTCCTCCGAGATAAATGTTTGAGAGTGGAGGAAAATGCTACATAAGATCCCACTACTCAGGAGCAAGAGTAGGAGAATCATGAGTTCGAGGTCATTCTGGGCATCACAGTGACTTCCAGGGAGAGGAGAACCTGCGGTGGAGCCTCTATTCCTGAGGGAAAGGCAAGCCAAGGCAGAGAAGACTGCCTTGAGTAGACTGGACTATTTCTGGAAGGTCTTGTGCGTAGGACTGGTGTCTCACTGCCAGGCCCCTGGCCAGCATGATTTGGGGAGGAGAAGTAATGGACTAAGTGTGAGAGGTCAGGGGGGAGGGTTTGTGTGCTCAGAATGAATTGGTCTGTGAATGAGCCATGAGTCTTGTAGAGAGTTCTTTGTTGTTCCTGAGATTCCATTACTCTGGAAGGAGGAAGTCTGTTGTAAGCAGCAAGCTTTGGATGATGTCAACCATCCAGAGATATAGGATATGAGGCAGGCATGGTTGTGACCCTCACCATACACCCAACACCAGGTGCCAGAGGCAAAAGGATCGCTGTTAGTTCTAGGACAGCAGGGCTATAAAGTGAGAACTGTTTCTCAAACATGTCTGTAATATCTCAGGCTCTGTAGGCTGAGGCGAGAGGATCAGGAGTTCAATATCATTCTTGGCTACTTCATCAGTCTGGGTCAGGTTATACAAGAGCCTGACTCTAACATTGAGCATGGCAGCCAGCAAGCCAGCAGCCCTCTTTCCCCCTCAGAGGCATCTCCCAAGAGTATTGCACCAAGAGTATATAGGCCTTTATGCAAACAAAGACTCATTATTTGTACCAATCACAACCCTTCGAGTGGGATACCAGAGGATAAAAATTAGTACACAGTCATCTAGAGCCCGTCTTTCCTGGCCTTAGGAGGCCAGTGCAGGCTGTCTGGAGTGGGCTGTGGTCATGGCAACAGTGGTTCTCTGCAGCTTCTGGACTTACCTCACAGTGATTATACAATGTGCAGTTAGCCGAGCTTCCATGAGCGCAGTGCAGCTGTTGCTCATAAAGGAGCTGCTCATCTGACAGCCCCTCGTTCAGCACAGTTAACATTTCTATGTTAATGGTTGTTTTAAGGGTGTTTTTTGAAACTGGGTGTCATGTAGGCTTGGCTGCCCTGAAGGATCGCCCTCAAGTCCTGATCTTTGGGGCTCCACCTACCAGTTTCTGGGATGCCAGGCATATATCTCCATGACTGGCTGTAAAGACATATTTTCGAGAATACTACAGATGTGTCTCTGAGGACTTAGAGACAGGTTACTCTTAGCATTTTCCCTACTTCCCGTTTATTTACCCTCTATCTCCCCCTTACGTAGTTGTTGGTTGGCAGTGGCCTGGAAGGGATGGCAGAATTAGCATTCACAGACAGCACCGCACTCCAGTCCCAGGGCAGCCAGGGTGGTGGAAAAGAGCCTGAAGCCCCTCTTCAGTAGCAGGTGGGTAGGTGGGGTCTGGAGCGTTGATGGAGCAGCCTTAGATCAGCTCTGCTTGGTAGGCATCATTAGAGATGAAGAGATTCACTGGCTGCGGCTCCAGACTGGCCTCTTGGGGTGTGCTTTCCTTGACAAGTGAGGCGGTTGTCCAGGGCCTGTGAGACATACTCCTCCGGGGCTGCCTTCAGGCTGCCTTATTCCCACACAAGGCCTTTAGAGCAGAGGCCTGCAGGGCTGGGCCATAGGAGAAAGTCAAGGCCCATGGCTTCAGCAGGGGACACCTGTTGGTAGCGTTGAGGTTGGTGAATGCCTCTTTCTCACTCTGCCCTCCAGACAGGAAAGTGACCCCGGAGACAGCAGGGGACACTGTGGGATGAAGTGCTGTGACAGTTGCCATGGCAGGCTCCTCATTGGAAAATTTCTGGGTGCGAGCATGGCCTGGGGTGACCATGTTGGGCTTCGGCAGTGTGCCTTCCAGATAGACATGGTGGTCACTCAGAGCCTTGTATGCAGCAGCCAACATCTTCCCAGTTACATACTGGCAGTGCTTCAAGCCCTGGTCCCTATCAGGGAGAATTTCAGGCTCCACAATGGGCACAATGCCATTCTGCTGGCAGATGCTGCGTGGGCCAGAACATTGGCCTTTTCCATGACGGCAAGGGTCGAGGGAGTATGTTCCCCAGTGTTTAGCACACAGTACCACTTGGCAAAGTGGGCTCTAGACAGCCCATCCAGCCCTTGGGCCGTGGTCTTCCCATTGGTACCACACCCTTATCTACCTTAGCCCACAACACCACCCTTGAACTTGATAACTTGGGGGGAGGGACGCCCATCATCTGCCTTCTGATACAGTGTCTCGTGGAACAGGACGGCCCCCTGCCATGTAGGGAATCACACGGTCAGCAGCAGCTGGTGGCAGAAACGCCTGTCCTTCTCCATGTTCTGTGCCAATAGACGGCAGGTGCTTGTCAGTGCTTCCAGTGGACTCATCTGCAGCCGGGACGCCCTTCTGTGGAGCTACCACTCAGTGAGTGATGTCAGACAGCTCCTTCTGCTCCAGGGTCAGTGCTGAGTGTGGGGTACAGCACGGTGCCAACAGTAGCATGTTCCTGGCACAGGAGGGAGTGGGCCTGCTGGGTATGCCCGTGTGTAGGAAAAGGACTGAGGAGCAAGCATGGCTGGGGTCACCAGAAGCCCATCCTCTTAAAGTTGAATATTTGGTGTTTGACGGCCTTGACCTTCTCTACTCTTGCGAGGGGTGCGTTTGCAAGTGTGGACCACCTCACTTAATACACTTGCGGTTGGGGACCTAGCCCGTGCTTCCTGTATCTGCAGCAAGCCCTCCTCCAACTGAGCTCCGTCTCCACCCTGCTGACCCCAGGAGGCTGATTTGTCCTGATCGATGATTCGTGCTCATCATTCATTCCTGGCAAAAGACCTCTAACTCTGGCTTTCACCGTAAGGGTCTCCCCAACCAAGGAGATTTCTTCTGTGTGGCTAATTTTCTATCCTCACCAAGGCTTCATCAGGGTGAGTTTGGGATTTGTCTGTTCTTCTGTCCTGTCCTCTTTGAATCCCTTTGCTAGGTACCTGCAGTACACTATGGACAGGATGCAGATGTTGGAGGTGGGGTGGGAAAGACTGCAAACAATGGAGAGGACCTGAGTGAGACTGGGAAGAGGGGTGCACTCACAGAGCTCGCCCAGAGATGCAGTGAATGCTGGGCAGGTGGGGAGAGTGAAGCAGCAGCGTAGATGAATGGCTGGAGACGAGTGTAAGGAAAGAGAGCTCAGTCCTCACAGAGTGAAACGGAGTCCACACCAGCACGGCATCTGGAGCTGTAGCAAGTGGAAGTCAGCTTGGGGGGACAGTCCTCTACCTTTCATGTCTGAAACACTGGTTTCAAGTACTCAGGCCGGCCTCTAGTAGAGGGTTACGGCGAAGCTCCAATCCTTTGGCTTCTACGAAGCATGCACAGAAATTAAAGGCACGCTGCACCACAACTGACTATCAACAGATGGTTCTGAGAGCCACGAGTGTGCTCAGAATTGTTAGGGACAGGCCACCAACCGAGCGCCTTACCTCGTCCTCACTCTTTTATTCATAGAATTTTAAAAATAATTTTAGGAAGCCCAGGGCTTTGTGCATAAGTCAATGCTCCCCCAGCTGAGTTACCTCTCAAGCCCTGACATCCTTCGTAGTGACCCTCCGTCAGTTTTCCTTCAGGAGACTCATTTAGAGCCAGCTGGCTTAGGTCACTGCTGTCAGACGTCGTCCTACCCAAGGGCCATCTCCATCACTGCCCTTCTCCTAGAGGCTATTCCTGCACAGGGAGATTTCCTCCCAGCTCTAATGTCCTCTCTCCTCATCAAGGCTTTGCCGAGGAGAGGTAGACACTTGGCTCATCCTCTGTCCCATGCTCTACCTCATCCCTCGATAGCTGCAAGGCACTAGGCATTCAGACGTTGGACGTGGCATGGCAACAACCTGGCAGGCACACGACAGTTACACAGTCACAGGTCCCAGCCAGAGGAGGGATCCCTGCATACCAGATGGGGTCACAGGAAACAGTAGGCTTGGATCAAGTGACAGAACCAAGAATGAGGGTAGAAACTTGACTGAGGGAGTGGTCAGCTTAATGGCTGCATCAGGTTCCGAGGTCAGATAACCATAAGCCTAAGGTCATTCTGGGCCACCCAGTAAAATGTTCTAAGTCAGTGTGAGTTCTCAGGAAAAGCGAAGTCAAATGTGAGGGGGCCTGAGGCAGAACAAGCTGATTAGCACTGGTTTATGGGGATGATTGGTCTATTTGCCTACTTGGCTGCATGATTTAGAGGAACAGAAATACTGCCCTGACTGAGAACATTTGTTAGTAGCTGTTAATGAACAGGGTTCTACAATCAGATTTGCTCTAAGTCCTCAAGGGTGTCCTCAGTCCTCACATAAATGGCCTGTGGACTGTTTGTCATCTGTTGTTTTCAATCACATGGAATCTGGCCAGGTTAGAAATAAACAGGGCAGCCTTGAGAAGTGAGCAAGTCTGGCTTTCACCCCAGATGTGGCTTGAGTTGCTAACCATAGAGCTGGGGCTGGAGGGCAGGGTCAGGGCGAGGACCCGAGGACATGGAGTTTTTCTTCAGGAGCCTCTGATCACCTCTTCTAGGTGGATCCAGCATTGCTTTTCATCTCCCAGCTACACAGATGTTGCCTACTGATGATGTAAGCCAGGAGTGACCAGCAAGTCCCTCTCCCTGTTAAGTTGGGGACTTTGCAGGATGAACGTACCCACAGATTTGCCCTTCCTACTGCAGTCTAGGGTTTAGGGGCATCCTGTGATCTTTTCTTCTTGAACTGTTGTCACGTGAACACTGGGCATGCTCAGGAATGTGCCCATCCCTCAGTGCCTTCCCCACAGGAGTCCATACCTGTAAACACCCCAGATAAATCCTTCACCTTTCTTTTCAAGAGTGTGCCATTCTTGGAAACTGTGCCTTCCTCTGGTGTCCTCCTTCAGGCAATAAAACCCTTCCCTGCTCTTGTGTGCGTTGGCTGTGCTCTGTCAGCCCTGCACACACCAAGTCCTGAACCCACTGCATTTTGGTTACAAACTGGCGCCCCAGCTGGGACCTTCCCCTTGGCGGCTGTTGTTCCTCAGCATCCTGTAAGAGATTCGGTGAACCAAAGGGGCCTGCCGGAGGGGATCCAGACCAACCAAGACTCCTCAGGGGCTCTGATGAAAGGGCCCTGGGTCCTTGTCGAGGAGCTGACTTGGAAAGGCTGGTCCAGGGCTGGAGCCAGTGCCTCAAGAGAGTCAATGTTGTGATTTCTGGGGACCCAGCTCTTCCCCATAGGCTGTGGTTACCCATCCTTAAGCAGCTGTGACTGAGGTATCCAGTTTTCTCTTCACCAGCATTATGTCACTTAGCTCTCTTTTGATCTGAGTTATCTCCCCTATAAATATGATGGCTTTTATTTATTTATCTGTGTTTTCAAGACAGGGTTTGCCAGTGTAACCCTGGCTGTCCTAGAACTCGCTCTACAGACCCTACTGGGCACAAACTCAGTTCTACCCGCTTCTGCTTCCTAAGCAGTGGGATTAAAGGCTGCACCACTATTGATCAGCGATGCTGTACTTCTTAATAAACTTGATATAAGTCATCAGTGTATGCAAGACCTCCTGGTCCCAGCAATGGCTTTTGTTTTAGTTCTCGTTCCCATCCTCCCACTCGACAACTCACTATCTGGGACCCTTTGTGCTAATTTGGGACACCTGCCTAAGTCTGATACCACTCTACTTAGAGTGACAGAGAATCAATGCACACTGGAAAGGGAACATCTTATTGAGGACTTGACTTGCGGGGAATATAGTGGACACTCCAGGTCTTCTTCAGAAGTTTCCCTGGACTGGTAAGAGGTGCTGGACCTTGAGTCTGACAATGAAATAACAAGCTGGAGAAGGACTGGTAGATTGGAGACAGTAAAGAGGCAGCCACAGGTGTGAGATTGCATCCCTGCTCTGAAGTCTGAGAGGCTGGGAGACTGAAGGTCTGGGACACTGAGGGAATCTCAACTCTGGCTGCAGACTGGTCAGGGACGCCTGCACCTAGAGAGCCTCTGTCTTAGCTGCCGACAAGTTACTGCTGGCAGCTTGTTCCCAGCTAGCAAATCTGATGAAGAGGGAGGTGTCCACGTGGCAGAGGTCTGTTTGGTGTGTGCATACGCTTTTCGTTGTGTCGTCCAGAGAATGTAGGTGTGTGATTTGGAGCTCCAGTGTTTACATAGTAAAGAATTCTGGCACTTGTCCGAGCGTTAGCCCTGACCTCTGTGCTCACTTCCTTCCACCATCAGATAACTAGTCTGGGAGATAGGGCATTTGTGCCAGAGGAGATCCGCTGCTCTCCCACTCAACAGTGACAGAGACTTGGCTACTTGCCAAGGACTAGGAAACAGATGGTCCTTTTGGGTCACCCATCATGGCCACAGTATGATCTGAGATACCATACATGTCCCGAAAATTACAGGTCTCACAATTACAATACCACCTTGTATTTGGAGAAATGGAAAGCACATTGGATGAAATTCCCTATGTATAGTATTTTATAGCCTCATATCAGATGGGACCTCCAACAGAAGGAAGTTAAATGGAATGTAAGTTAAATGGAATGAAGTTAATCTTGGACAAAATGGGAAACACCTTCCCATTGTTTAAAATTCCTCCCTAGGAGGATGAGCTGCTCTCCTCTCTTGGGTTTGGAGAGGGACGCAGCCTCCACTGCTCCTCAGAGGCCTGGGGCTCTTCCTGAGCTCCCCACATACACTTCAGGCCTCAGTCTGCTCACATGGAGGCCACACAGTAACTTGATGCATGAATTTGTCTTGCTCCAGGAAGACCCTAATTCTCCTAGCTCCCTGAGCTGGCTATCCTGCCTGGGAGCTTTTTAATGCCAGACCTCCTAGTGGCTTTTAGCCATCCAACTTGTGACTGCTGATAGCACAACCAGTTTTAAAGGTAAAAGGACTGACCGGCCAAGCAAATGTGGTAGAGAGAAAGTGCCTATCCAGCAAGGTGTATCACTGGCTGGAGAAGAGTCGGTTTCTTTCCTTCCTCCCTGAATTGCTGCTCCCTTTGAGGGCAAGCACACTGTTACTCCAACAAAGTTAAAAACCAGAAGCCCATGGCCATGCTCTCAGTGCCTGGACTCTGCAGGAGCAGGACCGGCAGGATTAGCCCTCTGGATGAGTTCAGGGATGCCTGCTACCTTGGTCAGCCCCTGCAGAGATAACCTCCAGATAATTTAGATGCATGAGAAACCAAGAAAAAACACAACTAAAAAGGAGAACAGAGAATATGTTAGAAACTCAGCAAAGTTTGGTTCCACTTTGAGAGCAGAAACGTTACCAGAAAGATGCTGGACCTGCTTTGTGACGGGGCTTCTCCTGATCTCACCCATCTTGCTTAGGTCTCTTCCAAGCCTCAGCTCAGGAGGGGAGGCACCTATCACCACTACCCCTCTGGTCCTCATTCTCACCTCCCTCCCAGGTGAGGCAGCTACAAGGTGGAGAGGTTGCACCCTAATGACTTGCAGATCAAACTAGTTAATTCAATCTGTCATTTCAGACGTCAGGTGGGGAACAACTAGGAAGTGATGAAATCTGAAGCTGTGAGACAGGAGAGCATTTGAATTCCTAACTCCTGGCTGACTTGCCAAATGTTAACAGAGGTCATTATCTGAACTGGGTGGTTCCAAGTCCTTGGCATCTTAGTCAAAGAATTGAATACACACACACACTCTTGCATGCATGCTCACACACACACACACACACACACACACACACACCCCGCATGCATGCTCACACACACACACACACACACACACACACACACACCGCATGCATGCTCACACACACACACATGCCGCCACATGCATGCTGCACACTCACACACACACACACACACACACACACCGCATGCATGCTCACACACACACACACACACTCTGCATGCATGTTCACACACACACACTCGCGCATGCATGCTCACACTCACACACTCACACATGCATGCTCACACTCACACGCACACACTCGTGCATGCATGCTCGCACACACTCGCACACTCGTGCATGCATGCTCACACACTCGCACACTCGCACATGCTCTCACACACTCGCACACACTCGTGCATGCATGCTCGCACACACTCACACACTCGTGCATGCATGCTCGCATTGCAGTGGCAAGGGAACTCCAATCCTACAGATCAGACAACTGTAAGAGAGCAGTGGGCTCCTTGACTCAGAGTAGTCAATGGCACTGGGTCACTCACTGCCGAGGAGGAGGGATTGGCTGCTAAGTGGCATGAGAACTAGAAGCTCTCCAGGGATCCTCTCAGCTTTTCCCACCGGACTGGGACTGCTGAGACATGCAGTGCACTTCATGGACCGAGGAACAGTGGATTCTCAGCCACTCCAGTTGTGAGACAGCCATTGTTGAATTACCCAGACTACATCCTGTGAGCGTATGAGATTTATTGCATGTATGTCACCTGCAAATGTGTGTGCACACACCACACGCGTGTCCTCAACGTATTTCATAGAAGCACATGTGAAAATGAGAAGACGACTCGTGGGGCTCAGCTCTCTCCTTCCACCATGTGGATTCTAGGAATCCAGTTCATCAGAGCCCTGGAGCCACAGTTAGAGGTGAGTGTGGTCCTACCGTGCGAGTGCTGGGGAGTAACCCCAAGTCCTCTCTCTGCAAGGTGAGCCAGCCCCAAGGAAAGGAAACAAAAGCAAGCCACCTTGTTGGCAGCTGCCTCCCAGTCTCTAGGTAATCTGGAAAGAAGACAGCTCAGGCAGGTGCCTCAGACTCCATGTGGAGCCCACAAACCGAGAGCCAAGAGCACCAGCACGAGGCCATCGCGGAAGGATCAGCTGGTAAGGACCAAACCAGCCCTAGCACCTACATGGCGGAGGGGCTCCCTGATCCGCCTCCCTTTAGCACTCTCCAGCTTTTCTCTGAAGGGTCTCAGGTTTGTCTTAGATGGACCTGGCGAGGAAGCTGAATTCTTTACACTGGAGACAAGTATGTCGTGTGCCCAAAAGAGGATTCTGATGAAGAAAGAACGTAAACTAAAGGGTACTGGGGAAAGGAAAAGCCGAGCAGTTCTTCAGCCTGGCCAGTAGACTCAAAGCAGTGGCTCTCAGCCTTCCTAAGGCTGCACCCCTTTAATATGGTTCCTCATGCTGACCCCAACCAGAAAATTATTTTGGTTGCTACTTCATAACTGTAATTTTGCTACTGTTATGAATCGTAATGTAAATATCTGGTATGCAGGATATCTGATATGAGACCCCTGTGAAAAGGTCATTCAATCCCAGAGAGGCCGTGGCGCACACCTTTTTTTTTGAAAGCTTTTTTTTTTTTTTTTTTTGGTTCTTTTTTTCGGAGCTGGGGACCGAACCCAGGGCCTTGCGCTTCCTAGGCAAGCGCTCTACCACTGAGCTAAATCCCCAACCCCGTGGCGCACACCTTTAATCCCAGCACTCAGAAGGCAGAGGAAGGCGGATCTCTTGAGTTTGAGGTCAGCTTGGTCTACAGAGTGAATCCCAGGACAGCTAGGGCTACACAGAGAAATCCTGTCTCAAAAAACAAAAACAGAAAAAAAATACACTAAATATTTTTAAGATTTATTCTTTTTTTTCCTTTTCTTTTTTTCGGAGCTGGGGACTGAACCCAGGGCCTTGCGCTTGCTAGGCAAGCGCTCTACCACTGAGCTAAATCCCCAACCCCTTAAGATTTATTCTTCTGTGCGTTGATGTTTTGCCTGCATGTTTTGTCTGTGTTTGGGTACCAAATCAATAGTCAGAGGGCTCTCTTAACTCCTGAGGAGAATTTTAGCTCTCTGAACTCCTGAGGAGAATTTTAGCTCTCTTGGCTCAGTGTTGTTCCTTGAAGCTTGTAGAAAGGTGTACGGCAGGTGCCCTGACCTGCCCACCGCCCATCCAGAAAAATGTGCTCTTTTTTCCTTCAAGAAACAAAACTGAAAACGTTTCCTCTGTTAAAAATACTCTGAGTCATACAAAGGACTCTGCAAAGCAAAACTTCACTCTTTTTTTAAAAAAGTTACATTATATCCCTCGTTCTCCGTCTCACCCCACAAACCGGTTCCCATTGTACCCCTCTTCTCCTCAGAGAAGGGGAAGCCCACCTTGGATGTTGATCAGGAGGGTGCAAGCCAGAAGAGCGGGCAGCACACAGAGGGGGATGGGCACGTGGTTGTTATTCTAACGTAGTGACTGTCATTCCCCGTCGGCTGGGGGCTGGCCTCACAGACTTTGAATTGGCTATTTTTAAAAGACTCGGCAAAGGAAATGGGGAAATTGGGAAGGGGTCTGCAGCTTCAGTCACCAAAGTTCTGAGGCGGTTGTAAGGGCTTTGTGTTCAACTACAAAGGTTTACCGGGCTGTGTGTCTGAAGGAGGAAGGGATACATATTTGCATAAAAGCCTTAAAGATTTGAATTCATTCTCAGAACCCGAGTTTTACAGTGGTTAATAGAAAAGACTAATATTTAATGTTTCTTATGAATCCCTCTTTCTGCAAACTCATCAAGAAGGTGGTTGGAGTAAGAATCACTCATTAGGACACTCCTGTTTCGTCGGAGCTGAGAACGCCCCCGAACGAGCCCCCAGTACAAAGTCAATTACTTCATACGAGGTTAGCGGTGGTCCCTTGGCCAGAAGGTTGATCTGACCCAAGATCTCACTGGAAGTTTCTTACTTCTTCCTTTCTATTATTTTTGTGTATTTACTTATTTCTTTTTTTTGAGATGGGGTCTCTCTATGTACTCCTGAGTATTCTAGAATTTACTACATAGACCAAGCTGGCCTCGAATTCCAAGATCTGCCTGCTTCCGCCTCCGAGTGCTAGAAAAAAAGGCACACTATAGCCGCCTTCATTGCCAATTTTAACACCCACCTCCACAGTGCACCCCCGCCCTCATCACAAAGAGGTTATCATAGAATCATTTAGGAACCAAATCAGGTTTTTGGCTCCATGGTTTCCGGCAAGGAGGAGGCTGCCAAGACACTTTCTGGCTCTTAACCAAGAGGTAAATTGTTTTGTTTTTCCCCTTAAACTGCTTAGCCAAACCTCACTTGCTTTTACCATCCCCTTCTTCCTCCAAGAGAGAACCTTAAGATTATCCGTGTAACAGCCAGGTACAGGGAGGGAAGAAAAGAAGTCCTTGCTTGGTACCTGGAAAGAGGTATGAGGGAGAAGTTACAGCAAGGTATTTGCAGAACCAGAGGAAGCCACAACAGAGTGTCTTAAATGTCCAGATCAAAGTTTACTGGAATCTCTTGCTAGGCTCACAAGAACCTCCCTCTATTGGGCTCCTCTTCATTTGCCTTTGACCTCAAGACTTAACGGCCCCAGGATCTGACTGAGACTGTCTGATAGCCTTCAGAGTAGCAAAAGTCAGCATGATGCCCCTCCCATCTGGCTTCTTAGGGAGAGGAGAGAAACTTAGCCATCATTTGACTTCCCCATTAAAGCAGTAGTGGGTCTGTCTCTCTCGGCTGCTGATAGGCAAGAGCGGAAGTCTTACATCTGGGTTGCATTTTCTTACCAATAAGAAAAGCCTTTCTGCTTATCTAAATGATGTCTCCTGGACTTAAGTCCAACATCTGGGGAAGGTGATCCCTTGGAGTGTCAAAATAAAGCGACAACCCCACATACTGGTCACCTTACTCTGGGAGTGTATGTTCTTGCTGGGGTCATATAGATGGCCAAAATTAATCCTCTGGTCCTCAGGAATCACTTGGGTTTGAGAGGAACCTCTGACTGTGAGGACAAGTCAAAGGCCTTGTTTATCTATGGCTGTGCCTGGAAGCCTGGAGGAAAAATGTCCTCCTTTTTGTAGACTGATTAGAGTTGACTCAGTAGGGTCTCCATGGCTTCCCTGAACAAAAGGACAGGTGATCTCCCATAGTTACAGAACATTTGAGCAGGCCTCTGGGACGCAGCTAACCATGGAGGGCAAGAGAGAGAATATTCTCTTTAAATTCCTTTTACCAGGGGGTAGTGGAGCACGCCTTCAATCCCTGTGGTCAGCAGGTAGAGGCAGGCAGATCTCTTTGAGTTCAAGGCCAACCTGGTCTACAAAGCAAGTTCCAGGACAACCAAGGCTGTTACACAGAGAAACCCTGTCTCAAAAACACCAAAACAAAATCCCTCTTACCATATCAGTTTAGGCCTCTAAGTATAATTATTGAACACTTACGGTTTCTATTGCTGTGAACAGACACCATGACTACAGCAACTCTTAATAGGGAAAGCATTTAATTGGGGCTGGCTTACAGTTTGAGAGGTTCAGTCCATTATCATCATGGCAGGAAGCATGGTGGCATGCAGCAGACATGGTGCTGGAGAGAGGTAGCAAAGGGTTCTTTATCTAGATCAGCAGGCAGAAGGAAGGGACAGTGAGCCACTGGGTCTGGCTTAAGCTTCTGAAACCTTAAAGCCCACCTTAAGTGACACCCTGGTAGAAAGTCCTCCAACAAGGCCACACCACCTAACAATGCCACTCCCAGTGAACCTATAAGGGCCATTTTCATTCAAACCACCTCAGACACCCAGAAACTGGTAAGTTTGGTGCTTTTAACTGCCATGTTACATTTAGATGAAACGTGGGCAAAGACCAAACATTTCAAAACAAACTTTGACTAGCCAAACATTTTTAAGCGCTTCTTGTAATTGTTACCAAGAGCAGATCAATAGCTCCCTTGACTTAAGCAGAGCCTTGACATCGGTGTATTGGGCTTCAAGCTTAACGTCTGAAAACCCTCTATCATCTCTGTCTCTCGTCCTTCCCGTGCCTTACATGACTTCCTCAGACCATCACAATTTGAATGAGCTTTCTAGCTTTCTTTATACATCCTGGAAACATCAACCACTTTAATATTCACACACAAATCCTTTTTTACCAAAATATTTTCATTTCTACATCTAATTTTTTTACTCGTTTCTTTAATACCACAAGACATGATCACATTAACAAAGAAATTTATCATTTGCTGTAAGAATTTTCCTTGTAGGGGCAAGGGCCACTAAGCAATGCCTGTTCCCACTGGATCCTTCCCCTAGCGTATATTACAGATTCCCCACAGATGCATCGGTGGAGCCCCGCTACCTCGTTTTTCTTATATGTACTCTAGTCCGCCTCCCTCAAAAACGCCAACCATGAGGCCACATAAGATTAGGGCAGAACTACATCCAGCTGCATACTCAAGTGAGGGTACAGTGACTGTCCTTACTCTCTCTGTGAAGGAACACCTATAATCAACCTCAGCTGTTGCCACAACATGGCAGGGGACACGTCTCTTCCAAGGGAGAGGATCTGAACGCTCTCCCAGATGCATCTGAAATCCTGCACAAACCGCACATTATTCTCAGGGTCACATGGAGGAACACCCAAACAAAACCAAAGCAAAACTCTACTCTTGGTCAAAAGGGAGCACTCAGCAATGCAAGCACCCAGGCTGGGAAGGACAGTTGGTGTTTATTTAATGCAGATGGTGACTGAGTCTTGTCCCCACTGGCTGGCCTGACCTCACAGAAGTTGTTGGTTAGCTAGTTGAAAAGAATCAGAGCAAACGAAATGAGGGGCACCAGGAGGAGGGCTGTCACACCACTTTACTTTGTGTAACAAAGGTTTTACCAGGTTGGGAAGGGATTAAAACATTCGAATAAAAACCTTACAAAGTGGAGGTGGGATTCAAAAGATTGAACTCCTTGCCATAATCATCAGTTTCACAGTGTTTGATAGAAAGACCAGGATCTAACATTTCATACCTCATCCCTATGCTGGCTAGGCTTCACTGCCTTTGAACACACGGTTGTGAAGCCACTGTTGTAGTTACACAATAAATTAATTCCATGGTAGACTCTGGATTGGTTTGTATTTGAAAGGCATGCTCCCAGTCAACACCAATTTTACTCCAAGCATCAGTGACCCTAGAAAGGGGTAAGAGACACTGCACAAGCCTAAAAGCTTTGGAAGATGTAAAAACATCCTAAGATACAGTCAGTCAAGGGTGACAGGGGACACACATCTAAGCCTGGCACTCCGGAAGAGGAGGCAAACTATTGCTGTGAGTTCCAGGGCAGCCTAGGATACAAAGTGAAACACTGTTTCCAATAAGTCAACCAAAAGAAGCAGCGTGGTGTTCATCCACATTCCCAGTCTAGAGATTAAAGCGAGAATCGAGAATTCAAACTATAAATTTAGGGGCTGGAGAGATAGCTCCAAGGTTGAGAGTGCTGGCTGCTCTTCCAGAGCACCTGGGTTCAATCCCAGCACCCACAGGGCAGCCCACAAGTGTCAATAACTTCATTCCAGGGGACCCGACACCCTCACACAGACATACATGCAGACAGAACAATGCACGGGAAAATAAATCGTTTTTAAAAATCATAACCCTGGCTACACACCAGCTTAGAGTCCAGACCTTATCTCAAAACCTAAAAACTGTTTCAAGCTTATACAGCCTAATTATGTGTCCAGGGTATAGTGTATGATCCTGTCACTCAAGGATCAAGGTTACATCAGTCACTTGGCTACTAGGATGAATCACCCCCTCTCTGGCCAAGAGCGCTGATTTCCCCGACTGTCTGTACTGGTGACCTCTGCAGCTGCTGCCTGGACAGTGACTTTAAGGATCTGGTGACAGGGCTGTGATGCCAACAGTGCAGCCGCTTGTCAGTGCAAGGGTTGCATGGCTGACAGTTCCCTGCTCGAAATTCTTATATATTTGGTTGTGAGCCTAGCCTTAAACAGCTGAGCCATCTCTCCAGCCCTCGAAATTCTTGTTGACAGTTTTCAGGTTGGTTTTTTGAAGCCGGGATTCATTCGGCCCCGGCTGGCTTGTAGCTGAGGATCCCCACGAAGTCCTGATGCACCACCCTGGCTGTCTCTACAGCATTTCAGAGAGCCTTGAATTTCCTCTAGTAACTCTTAGAGACAAGCTACCTGTTGTAAACAGTAACAAAGACAGGGTCATAGGAAACAAGCTGAAAGGGAGAGCTACAGACTCATGGACAGGGGCAGCCAGGATGGGGTCTGTGGTGGGAGAGCATAAAGAGCCACCACGATGGGGACCCTGAAGGGAAAGAGACAGTTCCAGAGAACAATGGAGGGGGAATCTTACAAGTTTGGGGGAGTGATAAGATCCACACCATGTGACCCAGCCTATGTGGTGTGAGTCACAAGACAGGAAGGTACTAGATAAAAGTTGTAAGTCAAGGTTGTCTGGGCATCAGAGTGTCTGGGCTTGGCGCTGTAAGGGGTTAGAGAGAGCAGAGCTCTAAGAGCTGTGAGTCTCAGCAGCTCTCTGTAGCTGGCCTTGGGAGACTGAGGGCTGTGGCCTCATTCTGGGGAGAGGCAGCAGCAGTTAGCAGACCTGGCTCTGACACTGCCCCCTGAGCGCTCCTTTGCCGCCCCCTTCGTTCTGTTGGTTTTTCTTTAAACTTTTCTGAGCCTGGGACTCAGGGAGCCCGACTGGCCTCGACCTTGCAGTGTAGCACAGTGGCTCCTCCTGCCTCTACCTCCCCAGAGCTGGGAATTCAGGCATGGGGTGGGGCACATTTACATTCGGTGCCGGGGAATCAAACCCAGGGCTTCAGGCAGGTTAAGCAAGCACTCCACTACGGAGTTACAGCCCCAGCCCTCCTATCTTCTAAGAATAGCCCTGAACCTTTGCTTTCAGGAGTCTGAGCTGTGCTGCCAGTGCTGACTGACGCCATTCCTGCCAGAGAACCTCTGACTTCAGTGGTCATTTCCCTTCATTACCTTTCCCCCTTAGGAACTCCCTCCAGAGAGAAGTCTCAAGTCTCTTCCCTCTGTTTCTTGAGGTAAATTATACACTTGGCTTGCCATCTGTCCTATGCCCCACCCGTCCCTTCCCCAACACCTGAAGTGCTTACTAATGTTGCAGAAGCGGGGGTTGGGTTGGTGACGACTTCATAATCCCAAGAGAAGATGCAAATCGGACCTAGAAGATGGTTATACAGTCACAGATCCCACCTAGAGAGGGGTTAACTCACGGCAGGCAGAGTGGAAGGAGGTCCAGATTGGATCAAGTGGTGGAAGAGAAGAATGAGGGCCAAAACCATTAGTGATGTGGGTCTCTAATCCCAACAAGTGGGGCAGTGTGTTAGTACTCCCAGCTCTCCTACGGTGAGAGGGCAGGCAGAGGAGACGGCCTGCAGAGTGAGGGGGCTCTCTGGAAGCTCATGGGACAGCTAGCCTGGCAGATGCAAAGGAAAACAAGAGACCCCACCTCAAGAAAGGTCAAAAACAAGATCTGGGGCTCAGGGAAGCCCTGTGGCCCACATCCATCCACCATGTCATGTATCGGTTGGACACATACATACATACATACATACACACACACACACACACACACACACACACGCATGCACACACACAGAAAGATTAAAAAGAATGAGAATGGGCAGATTCTGTGGGAGAGAGAGCCTTTAATGGCGTTTCATGGTCTCGTGTAGGATAACAAAGGACTCACTGTGTCCAAGAAGACACCTCCTGGTCCAGCAACCCTGCCCGCAGGAGAGCAGGACCGAGCACCAACTGCCCTTCGTGTGCTTTGGCAGAGGAATGCACAGCTTCCTGCACACTCTGCCGATTGCACTCGTTCCTCAGACCTAATGCCCTTTCTATAAATGTTTTATCACAGTCCTCTCCTGTGTCGGCAGTGGGCATGCAGGCCTCAATGCACAGGTGGAGATCAGAGGACAACTTGGAGGAGTTAACTTGTTCTAATGTATGGGTCTTGGGGATAGAACTTGGGTCATCACAGTTTACCCATTGGGCCATCCTTCTGGCCCCTAGGATCCTTTCTTAATAACCCCTCATCTTTTTTTTGAGAAGGCTTATTGGTGTGACAGATAGTGACCAAGCCATCAGGTCCTATGACCTCTGAATCCTGTGGTCAAGTCTGTTGCCAGCCCCCCACCCCCTAAGAGGATCCTAACTCAAAGAGGAGAATTCCCAGTAGTCTCCGAGTTTCTTTCATCTATTTCTTGAGGTGAGTTAAGACTTTTGGCTTATCATCTGTCCTGTGTCCTCACGGCCGCTTTCCTAGACACTCATACTTATTAAGGTGCAGACATTGAAGGTGGGGTAGTAAAGCTCTTATAGCCCTGGGAGGGGACCCGAAGGAAACTTGGAAGGAAGATGGTTCTACAGTCACAGATCCTACCCAGAGAGGGGGGTGTCCCATGGCTAGGCAGGGCCAGGGTGAGCACCAAGTCTGTCTGACGTAGAACACAGGTTGATGGGAGAACGCTCAGTGTGCAGGTGCAGTCTCAGCACTCAGGAGCTTGGCACAGGAGAATCACAAGTTCAAGGTCAGTAGGCTACGTGGAAAGTTGCAGAGTAGCCCAAGCTCTTAAAACAAAGAAGTCGAATGTGGGGGAAAGTCTGAGGTAGAGACTTTGCTGGCATCTCTAAGGGAAGGGCAAACCTGGGCACAGCAAGGTGCTCGGCGTTGGCAAACTAGAATAGTTCAGTGGGTTTGGGTACAGAAGTGGTGGCTCATCGCCTGATACCTGGCTCTGGGTGAGTTAGGAGAAGAGAAAAACTGGTCTGAGTGTGAGACTTAAATCAGGAAGTTGTCAGGAATACAGACCCAGGACTGGTTAGTTTGTTCAAGATAGCCACGCTCCTGGTAGAGAACGTTTTTGTGGCCCCAAACGATGACCCATCCTAACAGCGTAAACCTCCCCCAAGCCTTCATGCCTCGGGAAATGTCAAAACATCCTAAGATACAGAAATTAAATTGGGTATGGTTTTAGACACCTGAAAACCCAGCACTCTAGAGGCCAGGGCAGGAGGTTTGCTGTCACTCAGCTGGGTTAGAAAGTAAGATCCTGTCTCAAAATACAAAACAGAGCTGCGCATGGTGGCACATGCCTATAATCCCAGCACTCCGGAGCTGAGGCCATGTGCCTGCCTGTTAGTCCAAAGCTAGGCCGGAAGATGTGAGTTTCAGGTCATCCAAGGACACCTAAAAAAACAGAAAAGAAAAGGGGGAGAAATTTGACAATAAGAGTTAGCTGGGCGTGTAGTTTTGTGTTTACCTATAATACTAGTATGCAGAGGCTCAGCCTAGAAGATCATGAGATCATTAGTTTGTCCGTTGTTACGTTGGGGTCCTGTCTCATAGTCTTAGCGCAGACTGGATAGACGTCACCATGAAAGCCAGAGGCTGTGGCCTCTAATGAACTCCTCTTGCCTCAGTGCTCTAACTGCTGGGACTTCAGACTTGAGATAGACACCACTCTAAACTGGGATTTCAAGTTCGAGGCCACCCTGAGGTATGGATTGAGACTGTTTTAAACAATTATCACTCCCATGCCTGCAATTAACCAGCATGCAAAACCCATGAGGAGGAGGCACCGGAGCAGGCACACTGGACAAGTCCAAGGCTTCTTTTCAGAGGTCACTTCAGTTATTAAAACGCCGTCCCGTGCTTCCAGCTACTCAGGAGGCTGAGGCAGGAGGATCACTTGAGCTCAGACATTTCAAACTAGCCTGAGCAACAGAATGATTTTAAAAATCACTTTTAAAAAGGGTGGGGGGTTGGGGATTTAGCTCAGTGGTAGAGCGCTTGCTAGGCACTCCCTAGCTCGGTCCCCAGCTCCAAAAAAAAAAAAAAAAAAAAAAAAAAAAGGCCAGGGTGGTTCACTAGGAGGCTGGGGCATGAGGCCTGCTGAGGGCAAGACCAGCTATGGCTAAATTCCAGGCTAGCCTTGTCTACACTGTGAGGCCCTGTCTCAAAAACTGAGTGCGCCTGCAGTGTGGCTTAGTTGATAGTGTACCTCGATGCAGGAAACTCTGGGTTCAATCCCCAGCACCACATAAACAGGGCACGGTGGTGCGCTGATGAGATCCCAGCACTCAGGAGACAGAAGCAGGGGCGTCTGGAGCTCAGTCATCCCTGCTTACACAGCAAGTTCCAGCCTGGCACAGACCATCAGTAATAGTAAAAGTGAATAAAACCACCCTATTTACCAAGACAGTGCTGAGCAAAGGAACAATGCCGGAGCTATGGCCATATTTCAAGATATCTTACTAAGATACAAACAGGAACAAACAGCACGGCACCTGCCCTAGGCAGACACTTAGATAACAGACTGGGGTAGAGACTCCGATATCAACCCTCAGAACGAGTCACCTCGTCTTCAGCATAGGTGTCTAATATACACTGGAGAGAAGACTGTCTCTTACAGCAGTGTTGGGGAAACATGAAGACAAGTGAAAGTAGGCCTGTACCTTCTCTCCCTGGTGATGGGAGAGCCTAACGTAAGACAAGCTCTGCGAGTGTCAGAAGTAGGACACAGACTCTAAGCCACAGACAAGGCCTTCCTGAAGAGAACCTCCATCACTCAGAGACACTGCTCCCAAGTCGCAGGATGGCATAAAACCAAAAGCAACAACGGAATGAAGACACCGCTTGCCAAAAGGGTTAGAGTCTCTGCTGCAGTCCCGCCTGGGATTTGGATCTACAATGAATGCAATTCATTCAGACAACCCAATTGTCTAATGAGTTCCAATGAGCTGATCAGCCAGCTCTGAAAAGATAGAGATACCCAATAGACTTGAAAAGTGTTCAAAATCATGAGCTGTCTGAGAATTCGACTCAAAACCACGCTGGCTGGCTGTGGGTCTGGCTCAGTACAGTGGTTACCTAAGCCATGAGTCTCAGTGCCACAGACATCCAGGTGAACGAGTAAGTTGGCCACTGAAACTGGCTAACGCCCACCTTCTGTATCCAGATCCTATATAAAATGAAGGTTTCCCTCATGGCACAGCAAGGACAAACTCTAAAGCAATGATGATCTGTAATCTATATCCCCATTAGTGCTTATCGATTGTCTGGTCTCCTCTAAAACCAACAACACACCCTAATATGGGTCCTTCCATCTACCTCCTTGTAGACTTAAGATCAGCCCTCCCAAGGCTGGGGATGTGGCTGAAAGGTACGGGACTTGCCTGGCGTGCAGGAGACCCTGGCTTTGACTGCTAGCATTGCAAGTTCAGCTCTATAAATTACTAGAAGTCAGGAGTGTCAAAAGAAAACTCAGGTAGCTACTACAGTCATGATTGGGTATTTACATAAGGTTATTAACTAACCACTACGCACGGATAGTACCACTCATAAAACTGTATGTATTTGGAAGCAGGGAGACCAATAAACATACGTGTGTTATGTAAGGTACCATATACTGACTTTCCTTATTCATGTTCCTTTTTTATATTCCTTCATTTCCCTACCAGTTCTGGGCACTTTGTAGATAGTAATTCAATGAGAGCTTGTGAAGTGGAGGTAGCTAGCCTTCAGGACAGCTCCCAGTAATCTCCTCTTTTGGTTTCCATACTCATTCAAAGGTCCCTTCCCCCTAATGAGAACAGTCTGTGTGATCCCTGTCACGGAGAATATTACATGACTTTAAGGTGGCGATCACCTTGTCACCTCTCATCTCTGTGTTGGGGTTGGGGGTGGAACGCACCACTGCACACAGATCTTTTACTTTTAAAACTCTTAAGTGTTTAG
Organism: Rattus rattus; assembly: GCF_011064425.1. NCBI lineage: Eukaryota > Metazoa > Chordata > Mammalia > Rodentia > Muridae > Rattus > Rattus rattus. The sequence goes on from NC_046169.1 coordinate 9,368,831, forward strand.
GGGTAACTTGTGACATAGGAAGAAGTAATAGATGAATTAAACTAAAATGTTGTATTAGGGGGAAGACTGGCCAATAAAAGTTTTGTTAATTTGACTACCAAGCAATGCTTGTGATGACATCAAGATTTGCTTCATAGGTTATGGCCTATGCTGTGGTAGACAGCCCGGGCGGTCTAGAACACACAGATTAGTTCAGGCTAACCTCTAAGTCAGTGATCCTTCTGCCTCAGTCTCCCAAGTGCTGGGATTACAGGAGTGTACCACCACACCTGGCTTGCCTTCATTTCCCCAAAGGTGAATGGCTAAGGGATCCTCACTGAAACTGACTCCTGTTATTCCTTGGTTCAACTAAGACAGCTCACATGGTCAATCCTTTTAGCCTTGAGGTCTCAATGTCAAGAGGCAAACATATTGTTATAAGGATTCTTTTGTCATAATATAGGGTCACAAAACTGTCAGGTGCCAGACTTTTGCCAAAGCCTGGGTAAAGTATGTAGTCACGCAGAGTGACTCATCCCTGTCTCTCTCTCTCTCTCTCTCTCTCTCTCTCTCTCTCTCTCTCTCCCTCTCTCTGTCTCTCTCTCTCTCTCTCTCTGTCTGTCTGTCTCTCTCTCTCTCCTCTCTCTCTGTCTCTGTCTCTGTCTCTCTCTCTCTCTCTCTCTCACACACACACACACACACACACACACACACTGGGGTGGTAAAGGCTGGGGACTACCTCAAGTCTGAGGTCACTAAGGACTATATAGCCAAGAGTGAGGCCAGCTGGGCTACATGATAACTGGCCTCCCCAAATTAAAAGGATGGGGTATGGTGGGCATGTTGGGAGTATAATCCCAGCACTAGAAAGGCAGATTTGTGAGTCCTGAGGGAGAGGGAGGTGAGTGTGCTTTAAATTAGACTTTGAAAAATGGCAGTTGCTAGCCTTAAGATGGTGCCTACCAATAGTTAACTCCTGGCTGCCCCACCCTTGCCAAGCTTCCTCAAACTCTGTTGAGATTGGTCTGGGTGGTGGAGGCCACAGAATGAAAACTATATAACTTTAAGATAAGTTCAAGACATCAGAGAAGATATCTTGTCCCTTGCATTTGTGTTTTAAGGGAAGAAAAAAAAAATCACACTGATATTTGTGCGTTTTTTAAAGAGACTTTAAAAGCATTTGTTAAGGGGTAATTTGTGACCCAGGAAGAATAAATAAAAAAGTTAAATTATATATCTCAAGCATCATGTTGGGGTGAGATCTGGCCAGTAAAATTTTTGTTTACTTGGTACCAGGCAACACTTGTGATGTCATCAGGATTAGAACCCTCACTGGGTAGGTCCTCAGCGACACAGTGACAGTTAGCTCACATTCGGCTGACGTAGCAGGTGAGCACACCTACTTTTTGCTCTCTCCTCCTCCTTTTGATTCGGTGACACTGGGGGTCAAACCCAGGGCCTGGCCTGACCTAGACAAGCAGTGTACGACCGAGCCACACCCCAGCCACTTCTGTTGTGGTTCTAAAGATATTTTTCCTCTTTTCAGTTTTCTGGCACAAGGTATCACTCCATAGCTCAGGCTGGTCTAGAATACACAGCATAGTCAGTCGAGAGTAGCCTCTAAGTCCGTAATCCTTCTGCCTCAGTCTCCCAAGTGCTGGGATTACAGGAGTGTACCATCACATCTGGCTTGCCTTTCTCCACTTCCCCAAAGGTGAATGGCTAAGGGATCCTCACTGAAAGTGACTCTTGCTGTTCCTTGGTTCAACTAAGACATCTCACATGGTGATTTCCACAGGTAACTGCCAATATGAGAGGGTTGCCCCAATATGAGAGGGTTGCCCCAATTTCAAGCTTTGAGGCCTCAGAGCCAGTACAAGAGGCAGAGGATATATTACAAGTATTGTGTTTTTTTAAAAAACCAAACCAAACCATAACCTTTTCATGAAACTACCCAAAGCTTCTGGAAAAGCTTTAACACGAACACCTAGCCAGGCACAGTAGCACAATGCTGTATTCCCGCACTTAGGATGAGAGGTCAGGGGTCCCAAGATGAACCCCAACTACATCCCAAGTTTACACACAGCTGAACTAAAGCACACCCAGTCTGACAAAAACAACAAAGGAGGTTGGGCATGGTGTTTCCGTCCTCTAATTACAGCATTATAAGGCAAAAACAGGAGGAATAGCACAAGTGTATGGTCCGTTCACAGCAAGACCTCATTTCAAAAATGAGGAAAAAAACCAAAAACCTTATACTTTTAGTACCATTATAACAGTGGGTCCTCAAATAATATCATTTTTGGCCAAGGTTTAGAAATTTTTATTATATTCACACACACGCACACGCACACACTGGTGAATAAGGATGAAGTTTTACTTAACCTGAGCCACGGTCCTTCATTTGGGAAGGAGATCTGGTTGTTAGCTAACTTGTAGGTTCCAAGTGACATTAAATAGCTGGCGTATTTACAACAGGTTCTCAGGAACTCATACCCCGTGTTGTGATCTCCTTTGGTGAGCTCTGATCCTTTAGTCCTGGCTCTTGGGAGATTTGGTTCAAATTAACGTGCACCAATTCTTTTTTTCAGATCGATTTCAACTCGACTGTAAATCTGTGCAGTCGAGTAGTCTTTTTTACTTTGGTGAGCTGGAAACATATTCTCCAACACGCCTCGCGCGGTCCTTAACTAAGATTCATATTTCCTGGTTTTTCAACATTAACAGGGGCCTTGTCCGAGGGTCCACAGTTCCTGAAGCATCACTGTATCTGAGCTCCTAGAGGCGGGTGCTGTCCGTTAGTAACGCCCACGGCGCGCGGGATGCAAGGACAGCCCGCAGGCGCACTGCGCTGGCCACACTCGGCATCCGTAGGGTTAGGCTGGCGCAGTAACTGGAAGTGTCCCCTCCCCGAAAGGAAGTTACACATTGGCCTCTTGTGCCTGGTGGAGATAGAACTTCCGCAGGCTCCGCCCCTTCCACTTCCGGTAGGGAAGAATGGGTTGGTCCCACATGGGCGAAAACTGGCTGGAAGAGTTTAGTGGCAACGTTTTGGGGGCGGCAGCCAAGGGTCGCATTAGACTGTGTGGCCCTGAACTGAGGCCTTACCTCCTGCCGCCTTTGCAAACTGTCTTTCAGTTTCAAACCCTCTTTAACTATGAGACCTTATTTCAGTCCTTTCTGCTGTGACCTAAAGTAAGCGCTGTGTCCAGAATGCCTCCCTAGCTTATTCCTGAACACCTATACATCCATGTAATATATATTTAAGAGCCACCTGGGTTTGATTCTTTTGTCTTAATCAGACATCATGAATAGGAAGTCTGGTGCGATGGCCCATGTCATCAATCCCACACTTAGAAGTAGAAGCAAGTGTGTTAAGAGATAGATATCATTCTGAGAAATACAGACCATTTGATGAGAGCCTGGGCTACATTCGCTGTAGTTTCAGAAAGAGGGAGGGAGGAAAGGAGAGGAGAGAGGAAATGGTGAGCAGGTAAGTTGCTGGTACTCTGTGGCTAGTTGACTTGGGCCTCCCAAGTTCAAAATAGGAACCATACTGGACTAAATCCTGGGATTCACAAGTTTACGGTTTTAGGCTCTGACCCTAACCAGTAGTCTACTTCTCATATTACCACCTCAGGCCTGCCATATTATTTCAAAAACTAAATATAGCAAAGGATTTATGGGCCTGTCATGAATCGATGGTGGTGGCTTGCTGCTTCTAAACAGGAGTTAAACCTAGTGAGGTATCAATGTTTGTAATCTGAACATACGGGAAATACAGGCTGGGGAGGTCAGTAGCTACACAATCAGGTTAAGTGCACGCGAAGCCCTGTCTGAAAAAGCTGAGGCAAACAGTTGTGTAGGTAACAGGTTATGTGTTGTAAGAGTATTACAGCAATTGCTGTCCACAGTGCAGATGAAGGATTGAGTTTGTACGGAAGATCTTCTGGGAGAGATGGACATAGAAGTAGCATCCTCCTCTGGCCCTGGGGAAAGTGGCTTCAGGGTCATCTAGAGTGTCTAGTTTAGGAATGCTGCTCTCTGAGACTGTAAGAGGGGTCTAGATCGGCCGTAACCATGGCAGGTCTTGAGCCCTGCCTGTAGTGTGGCTGCTGGGGTCCTCACCCATGGCTGGAGTTGACGGGCTGCCACAAGGCAGGGCACCTCTTCAGCTGTGCTTGACTGACAGCTCCCCACTCAGCAGAAATGCCTTTCCCTGGTGGCCTTTGGGAAATAGGGGGTCATGTAACCTAGGCTGTAGTGGACAAAATCTTGTAACCTGAAGTAGACAAAGACCTCGAGCTCTTCATCCTTTGGTATACACCTCCCAAGTATACGGGATTTACACCTTGCAGAGCCATAAGAAATTATAAATACTCCTGCCTTCTTACATCTACTTTCACATAGGTAATTCCATCAACCAAGAACATCCTTCCACCCCCAGGCACACAGACTGACACCCATTATTTGATTGCGATCATCTAAACCCAGAAGCTACAACATGAAAAGTAAAAGAACAACTAAAACAGTCTCATAAGGACTGTATGGCTTGAGAACTACGTAGCCCAGGGGCGTGGGGTGGGTGGGCTGACAACCCAGGAGCAGAAGGTGGCCTTGCAAGCCAGACACAGCAGCTAGCACCTCCAAGAGTGCTGGGAAGAATGGCTTCCTGCAGAATATTTCTGTGATGCCAGTAAAACCAAGGTTGGGGGCTGGGGAAATGGTTCACTCTGTAAGAGCAATCACAGCATAAGCAAGAGGACATGAGATAAAATGTCCAATGCCCGAGTAAAGGCCAGGCATGGTTATGAATAGGTACACATGCTCAGAAATAGAGGGACAAAGAGAGGTGTAGCCAAAATAGTGGGCTTCAAATTTAGTGAGAGGGCCTCTTAAAAAAGTAAGGCGGAGGGGGCTGGAGAGATGGCTCAGCGGTTAAGAGCACTGACTGCTCTTCCAGAGGTCCTGAGTTCAATTCCCAGCAACCACACGGTGGCTCACAACCATCTGTAATGGGATCTGATACCCTCTTCTGGTGTGTCTGAAGACAGCGGCAGTGTGCTCATATGCATAAAATAAATTTTAAAAAAGGTAAGGTTGAGAGAAATGAAGGACAAAGTGTCCTATGTTGGTTACGATACTGGATGAAAATGAGCGTATGCATGGGACATAGACAGGATAAAGAAAACACACCAAGGTTTCACACACAGTAAGTGAGCAGTACACAAACTGGGCAAGAGGACCAGAAAGAGGACAGTGAGTAATGGTGCTTGCTGCCAACCCCGAGTCCCAGGCCCCATGTGGTAAAAGGAGAAAAACAACCATTGCAAGTTGTTGTCGGACCTCCATATGTGCACTGGGGCACATGTACAGACAGACGTGTGTGTGTGAACACAATTATAAAAGGGCTTTAAAAACAGGCAATGTGACTGACTTAAGATACTGAATGCTCAAATATTTGTTCCTAGCTATCTTGTTGGTATTTGTGGACAGTAGGAACTCTGATCCTTGTGATTAATTCCGTTACTGGACATACGCCAAGAAGATCTCCCCTACGGTAGATTTCTCCAGAACCTCCAAGTTATCTTCATCCATAGCTTAAGGTGAGTTACACGCTTGGCTTAACCCGTGTACTGGGTTCCTGTACTACCTCACTGGGATACTAAACAAATCAATGCCAAGGAGTGGGAGGTAAAGCCCTCCCAGCAGCAGGGTGTTACCTGGCAGATAAGGAATCTCAGGTTGAATCAAAACGGGGTCCAAAAGCAAGGTGTGGTGGTGCAGATCAAGAATTTTAACACTAAGGGTCTGCAGGCAGAAGACGCACTGAGTCAGGCCAGTCAGGGGAAACAGAGGCGGTCCCACGTCACAAACACAAGGTGATGGAGAGTACTGGAGAGATGGTTTAGAGCACAGAGAGTCCTTTCACAACCAACTTGAGGATGCAGAGTCTGAGTGCCCAAAGCACATCTAAAACGGAGGAAGTAGCTATGGTGCAATAGGGAGAAGGAAGCCTCTGTGGAAGCCTGTATGTGCCTAGCCTAAGTTAGGTATTGCAGGAGAGGCTTTGTTCCAGAGAAGTTAGTCACTGGGGACCCCGCTGAATTCCTATGACCCATTAAGATGTCACCACACAGAGAGTATGGAAATGAGATTCTGATAAGAGTTTCTGATGACATTTCATAGTCCCATGTAGTCAGGATAGACTGTTAAATTCACCGTGTTAACACGGAGCTAGTGATTAACTGGCTCTGGCTCTGGGAGAGCTAGACGCACACAGGTAAGCTCTATGAGCCCTATATGCAAGACTAGGGGGGAGAGACGACCCACAGCATGCTAAGCGGCTTTCTAAGAAGGACCAACTGACCTCCATGTCATCAGGATGACTTTTCATAAAGACATTTGAAAATATTGTGTATATCGGGGGTAGGAAGGGCGTGCTAGTATGACATGGAGCAGCTGTGTGGGTGACACCTACTGTGTGGGAATTGCACATTGCACCATAAGGCTCTTGAAGATCAAAAGACCGGTAAGTATGGTAGTAAAGGCCCTAATCTAATGACAATCTTACTGGCCCAGGATATTATTTTGGTGACAACTCTGCATCTTTCTCCTAGGAGGTGTGCCGGGGCAGTAAGGACCTAGGCCATCAGGTCCTAGGACCTCTGGCCCTCTGGGTCAAGTCCATCCCCACCCCGCCACTAACTGGAGCTCCCCTGTAGGAGGAGGCTTCTTCAAACCTCCCAAGTTACTTCCCATTTCTTGAGGTGAGTAGGATACTTGGATTATCATCTGTCTTCTACCCCCCACCCCCAGTTCCTCCCCTAGACACCTGCAGAGTCCTACCGAGTCCTGCGGTTTCAGATGTTGAAGGTGGATACCCCAGGGCGTCCAGAGAAGCCTTGGAAGGAAGATGGTTCTACACGCACAGATCCCACGTGTAGAAGTAGTGATTCGGGGTTGGGGATTTAGCTCAGTGGTAGAGCGCTTGCCTAGCAAGGGCAAGGCCCTGGGTTCGGTCCCCAGCTCCGAAAAAAAAAAAAAAAAGAAAAGAAAAAGTAAAAGAAGGAATGATGGCCAAGAGAACATGTGGTTGAAAGGGCGGGATGTGATACCCCAACACTCAGGAAGCCCACAGAGATTTTCTATTTATATATTACCTTATTATTCATATATTTGCCTGGGAAACACAAAATCTGAGGCTCGCCGTGACCCTCACCAATAATGGAGAGAGTGCTGTCGAGATGGCGTTAATGGGTAAGACTATTTCCAGCCAGCATGAGGATCCAAAGTGGGATCCCAGGAACACAGGCAAATGGTATCCCCTCTCTTTCTCTGCTTGCCTGGGAGGCAGAAATGGAAAAAGTCTAGGAGCTCACAGGACAGCCAGCTGGGAAAACTCCCCGGAGCAAAGGGACTGGATCAAAAGGAGCAAGGGTAGAATCTATTCCTATGATGCCCGCTGTCCTCCAGATGTTGTCACGGGACATGATGTGCCTACTCACAGCTGAGTGTGTACGCGTCTACACGTGTGGAGAGACACACGAGTACTACTAATGACCTGAGGCAGGATGAGTGGAGCTCCTGAGGGAGAGCCATTAGTGCACCCCCCCCCCCGCCTTCATGAAAACACAGGGCTGCCAGGGCCTTACTCCATGGAGGGCTTCAGACTGCCATGTCCTGTGCTACCACCTGTGGGAGTGCCAGAATCACAGGCCTGAAGACCGTGTGCAGGGGGACCAATGGCTTCCTGAATGCCAGACTAGCAATCTGCCAACTGAAAGTATTCCCTATCAACGCTATGACTTCTTTTATTCAAGTGCTTTGTACCCCATGGGTCGTTTGAGGTATGAACCCAGCAACTGGATAACAGCGCACACTGGGTCTGAGGACAACTTGTGGGTGTCCGGTGTCTGCTCCCACATGGGACTTGAGGGGAGGCATAGTTCACATTGATATGTGGACTGGGAGCAAAGCCTTAATCCACTGAGCTGCTCCGTCACTCCTAATGTCCTTTCTTAATGACCGTGCATCTTTGTTCCTAGGAGGCCCATTGGTGTGCCTGGCCAGTGGGAACCTAGATCATCAGCTCCAAAGACCGCTGACGCTATTGGTCAGGTTTACTACAGGCTTCCCCACGCCCATTGGAGCTCCCCTGCCGGAGACTTCTTCAAGCCCCCCACCCCTGCCAAGTTCCTCCCCCTATTTCTTGAGGTGAGTTAGACACTTGGCTTATCTTTTGTCCTGTGGTCCTCTAACCCTTTCTGGAAGGGTAAAGGCCTGAGTGGGGTCTGAAGCAGCCCTAGATGGAGGATGCTCATGGGTAACATGTGTCACCTGGAAAGGGGACAGCCTATCACAGGTGGGTCCCCTGGGAAAGAGTTACAGGCAGGCCTGAGCCACTGGGTGGGTGCTTGGAATGAAACCTAGGTCCTCTGCAAGAGCAGCCATCGGTCTTAACTGCTGAGCCATCTCACCAGCTCTCTCCAGTATCCATCCATCCTTCCTTCCTTCCTTCCTTCCTTCCTTCCTTTCCTTTCTTCCTTTCTTTCTTTCTTTCTTTCTTTCTTTCTTTTTTTTCCGGAGCTGGGGACTGAACCCAGGGCCTTGCGCTTGCTAGGCAAGTGCTCTACCACTAAGCTAAATCCCTAATCCCCCCAGTATCCTTTCTTAAGATCCTTCATTTTTCTCTCAGGAGGCTCGCTGGTGTGCTCAGCCAATAAGGACCTCAGTGTTCAGGTCCCAACTGCTCTGAGCCTCTAGGTTCAGACCCTCACTGCCCCTTGCACCTACTAGCACTCCCCTGCAGCAGGAGACCTCTCCAAGCTTCCCAGGTTACTCTCCATTTCTTGAAGTCCTCTAGACCCGTGGCTTATTTTCTTTCCTTGCAGCCCCCCTTTTCTAGAAACCTTGAAATGTCCAAAGATGTTGCAGGTGACATGATAAAGTGCTTACTGTAGGGGACCTGAAGGAAACTTGTAAGACAGTTATAGTGTCACAGATCCTACCCATGAGAGGATTGCTTCATGGCATGCAGGGTCACATGGAAGTCCCAGATTGCAAAAACTGGCAGAAGATGGGAACGGAAGCCAAAAGCAGCATATCCTGTTGTAGGGCTGTAATCTCTACCCTCAGGGGCTCAGAGAACTGATTGTCAGGTAGAAGCCAGCCTGGACAGTCCAGGCTGTACAAGCCTCTTAAAATGTGAAAGAGGAGGCTGACCTGATCCCATGGGCAAACGGGAGGCCGAGGACAGGATTCCTTGGGCAAACAGGAGGCCAAGGACAGGATTCCTTGGGCAAACAGGAGGCCAAGGACCCGATTCCATGGGCAAACAGGAGGCTGAGGACAGGATTCCTTGGGCAAACAGGAGGCCAAGGACCCGATTCCATGGGCAAACAGGAGGCTGAGGACAGGATTCCTTGGGTAAACAAGCCTAGGGACCCAAGTCTGCATCCCGAGAGGGTACATAAAGCTGAGGAGGTAGCACACGCCCAGCTCCTCTATGGCAGGATGCCAGGCAGAAACAGGCTATCCGCAAGCTTTCAGTGCATCCGAACTGGTGAACACAGCAGAGAAACAGAGACCCAACAGAAGGAAAGGTGGAAGGTGAGGACCAGCACCAGGGAGTTGTGACCCCCCACACTCATGGCATGAAACGTGACCCCCAACTCAGCACAGGCACAAAGAATAAAAAGATGAACACAGTCTGAGGGGAGCCTTTAAATGGCACTTCGGAGCCTCACATAGCCGTGTAGGGTGGTCAAGAACCCACTGTGTGGCCACGGATGAGTCTTGAACTCTAGATCCAGCTGCCTTCCCTTCTGGCAGCTAAGATTACAGACCTACTATGTGCCCCCCATGCAGTGTTGGGCTAGGCTACACTGCACCAAATTTACCCAGCAGCTTTCCTTAAAAACGGTTTTGTATTACATTGATTGTGTGTGCCCAGGCGCACACTGTGCCTCACCTCAGTAGATCCGAGAACAACTCGTAGTTGTCAGTTTTTCCTGTCACCTCGAGGGCTTGGGTCTGGGTGATTCATTTAAGTGGTTACACTGCTACAAAAGACCTCGTCTTCTGAGCCATCTCATCATCTCCAAGCACAAACACACTTTCTCAATTACAGTCTCACAGTTTTGTTCTACGGAGGCTCATTGGTGTGCTTGGCCAGTAGGGACCTAGGTCAGCAGGGCCCAGGACTCTGATCCCTTGGGTCAGGTCCATGACTGGCCTCACTGGCCTCCCAGCAGAGGAGCTCCCCTGTGGGAAAAGGATTCTCCAAGCCTCGCAAGTCACTTCCTTATCTCGTGAGGTAAATTAGACATACTGCTCATCTTTTATCCCATACCCTCTCAATCCCTTTCCTAGGAGCCAGTAGGGTATGAAGACTGCTGCAGTCAGAGGTGAGATGGTAAAGGCTTTACAGCCACAGGCGTGGACCGGAAGGAGGCCTGCCACAAAGATGGTTACGCAGTGACAGGTCTCACTCCAACTGGGCATAGTTAAAGGGAGATCTGATTGGACAAAGTGGTGGAAGAAAAGACTGAAGGCCAACAGCAGTCCGGATGCTTAGGCAGGAGGCCCCCTTAGGAGAACCAGGAAGTGCTAGCCTGGATTCTCAAAAAGAGGGAAGAAAGAACGCGGGGGAGACAGTTTGATGGCCAAAGTGCTTGCTAACAGGTGTGAGCCATGGTTCAAGTCCCAAGAAAATGGGGAATACCTGCATCCCTAGCTCCCTCATAATAAAGAGGGACAACAGAAATCGAGGACACTATCTAGAATCAGGTAGCCTTGCCTACACAGCAGAGAACAAGAGATTTTATGTCAAAAAAGGGGGACAATGAGGACCAATACTTGAGGTTGACATGAACCTACACACACCTCCCTCCACTTACTCTTGTATGTATGTATGTATGTATGTATGTATGTATGTATGTATGTACACTGCAGCTGTCTTCAGACACTAAAAGAGGGCATCAGATCCCATTATGATTACTGGGATTTGAACTCAGGACCTCTGGAAGAGCAGTCAGTGCTCTTAACCACTGAACCATCTCTCCAGCCCTCATCAGATTTTTATGGAGAGTGTTTAATGGAATTTCACAGTATCTTGTAGACACATAGGATGGCCGGGATCTCAGTTTGTCACTAGGGTGATATTGAACCCAGATCCAGGTTCTCCCAGTTTCAGGAATGCTAAGATGATGGGCTCGATCTAACTTGTGCCCTTTATATTTAATGTTGGGGAGAGGACTCATGACTCCGTGTATTATAAGCTAACACTGAACCCGTTGCATCTATTCCCCACTTAATATCAATTATTAAACACATTTTATCTCACTTATTATCCTGCGCATGCACAGCTGTGTGTACACCACGAATTTCAGGAGGCTGTTCTCTCCTATGTGGATCTGGAAGATCAAACTCAGCTAGGGGCCCGAATTAGCATGGGGGTCTGAGTCTCTAAAGCCAACACTTAGGAAGCTCTGGTACAGGATTTGTTAGGATGAGGTCAGCTGAGGAAACATGCTCCAGGCTAGCCTGAACTCTCAAAAAGAGTGTTGGGCGGGCTCTGGGCATGGCTCAGTGGACAAAGTGCTTGCCAACAAGTGTCAGCCTGGGTCCAAGTCCCAAGAAGACCTGTTAAAAACCCAATAGGGAACACCCATCTCGAAACTGGCAACAGTATTTACCCTGACCCATGACGAAGCCATGAAGAAACACTGCATCAAAAATGGTGGATAATGAAAATAGCTACCTGAGGATGACCTGTGTCCTACAAAATGTGTACCATGGCTTACACCACCCTTACTGTACACCACACACACACACACACACACACACACACACACACACACACACACACACACTGTTGATTTTGTTTGTTTGTTTTACTTTTCAAGACAGAGTTTCTCTGTGTACCCTAGGCTGTCCTGGAACTCACAGAGATCTGCCTGCCTCTGCTTCCTGAGTACTGGGTCTAACGGCCTGAGCCACCGCTGCTGGGCCAGGGTTGATTTTCTTAAAGTATCTGAGGCTTTAAGGCAGATCCATGAGTGGGATTTTATGGTTTCGTGTAACTCTGTTGGATGGCCAAGGACTCAGTATGTCACCAGGGGATATTTTTTTTTTTTGGTTCTTTTTTTTCGGAGCTGGAGACCGAACCCAGGGCCTTGCGCTTCCTATGCAAGCGCTCTACCACTGAGCTAAATCCCCAACCCCGCCAAGGGATATTTTAAACTCCTGGTTCCGGCTGTGTCTACAGTCAGGAGTGCTAATACTACAGTACTGAGCCACCACGCAGCGTTTATTGGGTGCTAGGAGAAAACCCATGCCTTCTTCCACCCTTGGCTAGATCTCAACCAGCTGCAAATTATAATTCCATTTATTTATGAAAAGCCCTCATAACATGAAGGAGGTTAGAGACGTAAGATAGTCAGTGCTGCTTCTGGCACTATTTGGACACACAGACTGGACTCTGGTGGTCAGGCCCTCAAATGCCTTTATCAGCTGTTTTCTGCCAGGTGTCTTGCCAGCTGCTTGTGCTTAACGAGAAACTCATTTCTTTTATCTTAAGAGACTCATTGGTGTACCTATACAGAGGGAATCAAGGTCATCAAGCCCCAGGACCTCTGACCCTTTGGGTCAAGTCCCCCTCCTATTGGAGAGCCCCTTCAGGTGCAGAATTCTCCGAGTCTCCCAAGTTACATTCCTTATTCCTGAGGTGAGTCGGACGTTTGTCTTATCTTCTGTCCTCTGTGCTCTTGTCTTAGTTAGGGTTTTACTGTGGTGAGTAGACACCACGACCAAGGCGAGTCTTGTAAAGGACAACATTTAGTTGGGGCTGGCTTACAGGTTCAAAGGTTCAGGGTTGGGGATTTAGCTCAGTGGTAGAGCACTTGCCTAGCAAGCGCAAGGCCCTAGGTTCGGTCCCCAGCTCCTAAAAAAAAAAAAAGAAAAGAAAAGAAATAAAGGTTCAGTCCATTATTACCGAGGCAGGAGCATGGCAGCATCCAGGTAGCATGGTGCAGGAGGAGCTGAGAGGTCTACATCTTGATCTGGAGGCTGCTAGCAGAACACTAGCTTCCAGGCAATTAGGATGAGGGTCTTAAACCCATACCCACAGTGACACACCCACTTCAGCAGGGCCACACCATCTAATAGTGTCACTCCCTGGGCCGAGCACATACAAACCATCATGGGTCTCAATACCTTTCTTAGACACCTGCAGTGAATTAGTGGAAGGAGATGTAAGAGCTTGGATGATAAAAAAAAAAACCCTACAGTCTCAGCAGGTGACCTAGAGGAGACCTGGAAGGAAGGTGATTATACTCACTGACCCACTCAGAGAGGAGCCTTCCATCTGCCAGGCCTGGTATTAGGGAGTCGGTTGGATCAAGTGGTATAAACAAGATCTGGGGGAAGGGGAGACTCAAAGCAGCCTGTGAGGGTTTGGGCAGTCTCCCAACACTCCTGAGGCTCAAGTATTCTGCTGGAGGTTAACAAGGAAAACCTGTTTCAGGCTAGCTGGGCTATCAGATATGGGGACATCAGGGCTGTTGGATTAATGCACCAAGTGGTTACCTTCATTCGAAGACCTGACTTGAGTCTCAAGGACACATGCCAAGGCCTGTGGGGTCATCATTACTCATGCTCTCTTCTCATAAGAAAGCAGGCAGACTGTATGACGATCCTGGTGCATACAGTGGAGGAGAAACCCTGTATCTAAAGAGTAGAGAGAGGGGGCCAACACTGGAAGATGCCCTGTCCTCTCCACGGTCTACTACAGCACAGCACACAGGTCACCACCCCCCCATCAAACACACAAAAAGACTCAAAAGAAGAATGGGCAGAGTTTCCGAGAGATCAACAAGAGCCTTCAATACCATCTCATAGTCTCAGAACTCACCATGCTGCTGGCCATCGTTGGTGACTTGGAAGCCCTGACCCAGCTGCTCCCACGTTGAGTGCTAGAACTACAAGCCTTACCTATTTTGTACTCTTTACTTGGTGCGAGAGAGAGGACCCATGGTTTCCTGAAGGCTGGGACAGCACTCTGCCAACTCTGCTCACTCCTTCTGTTAGAATGTTGAACTCCATTTAGTCTTTACTATGTGTTAACACTCCATGTATATACGGGAAGATGGAGGACAACTTCCAGGATTCTGTTCTCTTTCCACTATGCAGATCCTACAGGGAACTCAGATGGCCAGACTGGTAGCCGGTTCCTTTATCACTTAAACCATCTGCCTTGTCCCTAAGAACTATCCTTAATGACAATCCTTTCTCTTTTGTCGTAGGCCAGTAGGGCCCTATATCAGCAGGTTTCAGGACCTGTGACCCTTGGGGTCAAGTCCTCTGCCAGACCCCCACCAGTTGGAGTTCCCCTCTTCAAGCCTCCAAGTTATTTTCCATACTTTTTGAGGTAAGTTAGACTCTTGGCTTCTCTTTTGTCCAAAGTCCTTCTCCTTAGCCCCCTTTCTAGATAACTACAGAGAACTAAAGGATGTAGAGAAGAAGAAACACTGCTTTAAAGCATGTGTACCGCCAGGACCACACCAGAGGAAGGACTTGATGCACTTCATCCTCACTCACACATTAAAAATGACAAGGATTCAAAGGAGGAGCTTTTAATGCCACTTGACCTTCTCATGTAGCCATGTAGGATGGCCATAGACTCCCCACATCTCTTACTATGACACTGAACTCCCGACTCAGTTCCCGGTAGCGTTTTTGTTGTTTTAGGACAGGGTCTCTCTGTGTATCCCTAGCTGTCCTGGAACTCAGAGACCTGCCTGGCTCTGCCTGCCAAGTGTTGGGATATAAGGACTGTGCTATTATCACTGACTTTTGCCTGCACATTTGGGAATGTTGGGATTCACGCATAACCTCCCACTGGCCCTTTACACTGTGCAAGGGAAGGAATCCATGGTTTCCTGTATGCTATGCTAGCATTCCACTCAGCGAATTTGACAGTCTAAAGCAATTTCTTTTGTTAAGAGTTTATTACCCTGTGCGCTTTATATAGTTTGCCATGTCAGAGAGTGCTCATTGTCCGCCTTTCACTGCGAGAGACCCCACTTGGGTCCTAACACCTTTATTCCTGAGCCATCTTGCCAACTCTTAATAACAATCTTGTATCTTTGTTCCCAGGAGGCTTATTAGTGAGGTCAGCCTATAGAGACCAAGGTCACCAGGTCCCAAGACCTCTCTCTGACCCGAGGGGAAATCTTCCTAGTTGAGGAGACTTCATCTCCCACATTACTTCCTTTAATTCTTGAGGTAAGTCGGACACTTGGTGTGTCTGCTGTAGCAGGCTTCCATCTCCCTTTTCCTAGACGCCTGCTGAGTTCTAAGGGTGTGGATGTCAGAGCAGAATCTAGGTTCACTCTTCACAGCTTCAGGAGGGCACTGGAGGGAGACTTGTTAGGATCATCAGTCACAGATCCTACCCAGATATGCATCACACCAGGAGCAGGGTCAAGGTGAGGTCCCAGGATGGCTGAAATGGCACAGACCAGAATGATGCAGTCCCAGAGCAACATGATAGGTCTGAAACTCAGCAGCTTCAGCCAAGAGATTTACTAGTTGGAGATCAGCTTGGGAAACAGGATGTTCCAGATTAGCCTGGGCTATCAAAAATGGGGATGGGGGGGATGGGGGGTTGGGGATTTAGCTCAGTGGTAGAGCACTTGTAGGCAAGCGCGAGGCCCTGGGTTCGGTCCTCAGCTCCAAAAAAAAAGAAAGAAAAAAAATGGGGACTGGGAAGAGCTGGGAAGATGGATTTATGGGTAAAAATTTGTGCTCAACAAGCATGAGGACCTGAGTTTTCTATCTCATTTTAAGCTTGCCAAAGTTGAGGTGGGGTGGCAGCCCTTAGGTTCATCACTGTGAGAGGGCGGGCAGACACCAGAAACAATTTGGAAGCTGGTGGGGCAGTAAGCTTAGCAGACACAAGCTCATTAGATAAAAAAGGAGGGGGAGAGGCGGGGGTTGGGGATTTTGCTCAGTGGTAGAGCGCTTGCCAAGCAAGCGCAAGGCCCTGGGTTCGGTCCCCAGCTCCGAAAAATAGAAAAAAAAAAAAAAAAGAGGGAGAAAGGCAGGGCTGGAGAGATGGATCGGTGGTAAAGGACACTCACTGCTCTCCCAGAGGACCTTGGCTCAGTTCCCCTCATCCACAAGGTTGTTTACAACTACCTGTAACTGGTTCTAGGGGATCTGGTTCTGGCCTCTGCAGGCACCAGGAACATGTGCAGTATATATACACACACATAAGAATAACTCTTTGTTTTAGGATGAAAGGTTAGGGACAACACCAGAGGTTATCCACTGGCACCTCTCTCCCTCTCCCTCCCCTCTGAGAGACTTAAAATACTTAAAGGTGAATGAACAGTTCTGGGGCAGAGCCTTTAATGTTTCATGTTCTCGAGTGACTGTGTAGGATGACCGTGAACTCACTGTGCTGCCCACAATGACATTGAACTCCTGAAGTAGTGCTTCCTACCTTCAGGAGTGCTAGCTAGCACTGCAGGTCCGAGCTACTGTTTGCCCTTGATTTGTTTCTGGGGAGGGAACCATGGTTCTCCATGTTCTAGGGAATCACTCTACCCCCTAAGCTAAGAGTCCTAGTGTCTTTCTTTAAAAAGGTCTTACTACATTTATTGTGTGCGTGGAGGTTAGAAGACAGCATACAGCACTTGTCTTCGTCTACTATTGTAGGGATAGAATTCAGGTCATCAAGCTTAGAGGCAATGCCCTTTACCTGCCAAGTCATCCTTTTGAATAACAAGCCCCTTTCTGCTTCTAGGACACTCATTGGTGAAGGCAGGCCTTAGGACCAACACCATCAGGGCCTAAGACCTCTGACCCTCACTCAGGGTTAAGTCTATTCTGGGCCTCCAACCAATTGGATTTCTCCAGTTGAGGAGAATTTCTCAACCCTCCTATATTACTACCTCCAGTTCTTGAGGTAAGTTAGACACTTGGTGTAGGGTGTAGCCATTGTCCCCTTTCCAGACACCTGTAGTATATTAAGGATTCAGGTGTCAGAGGTGGGGTGATAAAGACATTATAGCTCCAAGTAGCGATCTGAAGGAGATCTGGAAGGAAGATGTTTAACCCCCTCTACCCAAGGGGGTCTTGATCCACAACAGTAGGGCCAGGTGGCTCCCAGGTTGGAACAAGTGACAGAATGAAAACAAAAAGCAGTGTGTGGTGTGGGTTTGTTATCCCAAAACTCAGGATGCCCAGGTTTGAATTTAGCCTAGGAAACAAAATGTATTCTAGGACTAGTCTGGACTAGTTGTCAACAACAACGACCACAACAACAACAACAACAACAACAACAACAACAACAACAACAACAAAAGTGGAGTTTTGGGAGAGTCTTAGGAATAATCTTTACTGGCATGTTTGATTAAAAGTAACCTAAGCAGCTAGGCAAGTTAGCAATGACAAATTGTAACAATTTTAGTGACGATGTAGTTGCCGGTCACTTGTTTTTCATGACTTAGTGGTGGCAACATATGTGTTTGACAGTGAGTGGTGTGAGGATGTCTTTTGGAATAGAACTCAGCAGTTTGCTTGTGGATGGAAGACATCCTCCTGGTACAGGAGCTGTCTGTCAACCAAGTGTCAGCTTCTGTAGGAGGGGGAGTCTTCCCAAGTCTGCAAAGTTGGTTGAGATGATGTCATAAGATACAAGATGTAGGTCACATCTAGTGCTTCCTATTTGCATTCCCAGCACTCGGGAGGCTGAGGTAGGAGGGTTGCTTTGAATCTTAAGCTATCCTGGGCCACAAAGTGAGACCCTGCCCCAACAAATTTAACAGTGGATGAAAGAGATGGCTCTTTTATTGAAATGGTTTTTTTTTTCACATTTATTTAGTGTTGTGGGGGGGATTGAACATATGCTGTGGCATACTTGTGGTGGAGATCACAGGGACAACTTGAGGAGATCTCCTTCCACTATGTTGGTCCCAGAAATCTAACTCAAGGCCTAAGGCTTTCAGCAAGCACCTTTTCAAACTGCTTAGCCATTCCACTGGTCTGTCCACTGATCCTTCAGTAAGTTCTCCCAAGCAGGAAGAACTGAGGTAGATGGCTATAGCTCATGTGCAACTGCCAGGCGTGGTGGCATGGACTTGCTGGCTTAGGTCTGAGGTGATGAGGGAAGGCAGGTCCCTGTGCCTTTCTGGCCAACCAGACTAGCTTTCTTGGCATGTTCCAGGCCAGGGAGAGTCACTGTCTTAAAAACACAAAACAAAGACAAACAATACCATCTAATGATGCCTGAAGTTCTCCTCTAGCACATGCACATGCACAGGCATGCATTCGGGTACACACCCACCCACACACACTCACACACATACACACATACATACACATATACACACACGCACATACACATACACTCACACACACATACCCACTCACACACGCACACTCACAAACACACACACACACAAACACACACACACACACACACACACCATGGATGCTGCATATGATTGTGCACCCCACTTATCTCAGTTCTATTGAGATGGGTGCAGGAGGATCGCCAGTTTTATGCCAGCCAGGACTATATGATACCCTTTCTCATAAAAGCCTGCCCTTAGAGAAGAAATGATCCGGTCGTAGCTTACTCATGTTGCATGGAGTGGCAGACCCAGCAGAATAGCAAGGAGGCAGTTCTCTTAGCTCCGAGATGTCTGCACCATCTTCTAGAGTGCACTCTGCACTTTAGGAGAGCTGCTTCCCAAGGCCACAACAGACAACTTGACATTCTCACAGCCAGAACAGTGTTTCAGGCACAGTTGCAGTGGTCTTTCTGTAGATGCTGCAGTGTCCTTACACTGCCAGGGAGAGGGGAGGGGACACAGCACAGGACATGTGGCTCTCAGGAGTTTGATGGACACCATCTAACCAAGATCTTGGTTCAGTGTGATGTATGAAGATGCCAGATGTTAACCTCTGTTCTTTATACACACAGACACAGGTGAGTCCACCTGCAAACTTCACACACACACACACACACACACACACACACACATTATGGGAGCTGTTAATAGTTGGCTTCCCAGTGAGCATGTGTGTCCACACACCTACTATACAAATATGGTAGCAGTTGAACAACAACAAAAAAAACACTTGATGTTGACCTCTGTTCTTGACATACATGAGTACACACATTCAGACATCACACATATACACTTAATATATACACACAAAACGTTTTCATAGTCAAATTGCTAAGATGATCTGAATTAACATCAAACTTTGTGTAAAATGAAATTAGGAGTGAGAGCCATTTGAGAATGTCCCACCCATTGGGGCCAAATTTTCTCTCTCTTTCCTCATTTAAATCCATTAGCCCAACACTTGCAGATTGAGGCAGAGGTTGTTGAGTTTAAACCCAGTTTATGGAATAAGATCTTACCTCTAAAAACAAACACCAAAACCCCTTCTAATAAATCCCAACGGGACAGGGGAGAACTTCTGTGACTCCAAAGGGAAGTGTTTGGAAATACCATAAAGCTTAGCTGAATAATAATTTAATTCCATTTGAATTTAGTCACCTGGAAAAGGCAAAGTACTGAGTTCTAGTTCCACAAAGCTGTCGTTTTCTTTGAGACAGGGTCTCACTCTGTAGTCTTGGCTGACCTGGGTTACAGACATGCACCATCACACTTAGGTGTATGTGTATGTATGTATATATCCATATCTAATCTATCTATGTATAAAATTATATATTAATTTTTCAGACAGGATCTCTGTAGTTCAGGCTGGCTTGAACTTATGGCAATCCTTCTGCTTCAGCTCCCTGAGTTCTAGGTCACAGACAATAAGGGGTGAAAGACTCTGATCAGCAGTGAATGCACTTCAGGGGTGTGTCCTAAATGGGTGCCACAGGCAGGCGCTGTTGGGGAGAGAATACAAGGATGAACTACTTTGTCCAGCCTCGGGAACCAGGAAGTGACAAAACAGGACTGCACCCAGTTGCCTCAAACTGCAAAGCTAAGGCTTGAAGTGAAATGTCGATGGGGGTGCATGGTCTGTCCCTTTGCCTAGCGGGGCTACATAAGGTAGAGACAGTGGAGCCACCGTCGCGGTGAGGGCCCGTGGGTGTAAAAACCAGAGATCTCGGAGCCCAGTGGTCCCGCCGTCGTACTCCGTAGGACCAAGTGCAGGAGAGGCATCAGTCTCCCGGGACGAGGAGTTCAGGTGTACTCTTGCTTTAGGGTCCCAGCTGGGGCCGCTCCGGGAACTCCGGACGGAAGCTGCCCCTCCCCGCCCTGCTGCCCGACACCCAGCCAATCAGTGCGTCCCGCCAATCAGGGCGTCGGACCAATCAGTATGTTTTCTCCGGCGGCGCCCGGCGCTTAGCTGACGCGTGAGGCCAGCCCGCGCCCTGCCGCCCTTGGGCGACGGCCCCTCCGCGCTTGCCGGGCCGTTAGCTACGCACCGCGCCTCTTGCGCGACGGCCCCTGGGCGGCGGAGGCCGTGGCGGCGGCGCGTGCGGGCGCGGCCTGGCGCGCCCCCTGGCGGCCCGGCCGACGAGCTGCGGGTGCGGCGCTCACCCGGAGGCGGCGGCGGCGGTGCCCGGATGGAGGCACGTCATTGTCCCCCGCCGGGCGGCTGGGCTGTGTGCGGCGGCGGCGGCGGCGGCGGCCGAGGGGGATGGAGCGAGTGCCGAGCCGGGTCAGGTAAGCTCCCGCCTCCTTCCCGCCCGCTGCAGGCCGGCGTGGGGCCGGGCCGCGTGTCCCTGCTTCGCGGCCTCTGCCGCTCCGCCACCTTCAGCCGGCCGCGGCCCGCCGGGACTAGCGCGGCCCCTCGCCCGCCGCCCCCTCTACAGCCGCCAGGCGGCCCGGGGACCCCACGGCTGCGGGACCGGCGCTGCTACCGCCCGGCCGGGCCAGGCCTGCAGAGCAGGAGGCGGTGGCCACGGCGGGCGGACTCGCAGCGAAGGCAGCGCTGGGGTTGCACGGGAAGGGCCGGACCCCCCTGGTTGCCATGGCCACCGCGCTCCCACCCCACCGGCCCCAGCCCGCCCCCTTGGTCCGCTGCTCCGGCCAGGCTGCAGTCCGCAGCCCCTGGGCCGCCCGGCGCGTTTGGAGCAGCCGGGGTGGGCGTGTGCATGCCGGGACAGTGTAGCCGGCGTCCGGGGCCCGCCCGCCGCCCCCCGCGTGGCTGCCACCTCCGGCTCCAGGGCGCCCCTCGGAGCTCGGGGCTGGCCTCCCCGCCCCCACCCCACCCCTACAAACTTTCCCACCCGGGCGCGGTCCACTCGGCTCCTCAGCAGAACACCCGAGTTGCCCACGCTGGAGCGGACACCCGAAAGGAGAGGCGGACAGCCCGGGGTGTTGGGGTTGGGGGAGGAGCCCCGTAGCTCTTTCCCCTCCGAAAACAAGCGAGTGTGCTTTCCTCCCTCAGGTTCTTTATCTTTGGGGCACGGAGAACCAACTTACCTGGAGGAAAAGGCGGGTGGGAGGGATCGGATTCAGATGTTTGAAATGAAAATTTGACGGGACCAAAGTTTTACAATCTAGGACTTTAACCTCCCTAGAATGAATACAGTTGAGATTACTTTTGTTGAATAGCTCTTTTATATTTGAAGGCCTTAGGACTTGCTTGTTTGTGTTTCTTTCAAGTAAATACACTCAAGTAACAAGAAGTGTTAGGAAACTAGTTAACGCCCCTTTTACAAAGTAACAACTGGATTCAGGTTCTCACAGCTAGCTGTGTATGGGAGGATACTTTTCTTCAAAGCGTGCATTTTAAACGGTCTGCTTTTACCATGTCACTCATTCAGATGCTTAGGTCTGTGAAGAATGAGTTACACTTACTTGATTTTACTCAGGGACAGTTTCACTTTCTTTTCTGTAATCATTGGCTCAAGACTACAATATTTGGTTTGCAAAGTTTTACAGCTAATCATTTTGTTTACCTAAATACAATTAAAAATCAAGTGGTATCTTTTTAAAGTTTCTTAAAACGGAAATGTCACAAGAACTTGTATAATATTGTTTATAAAGAACTCGCACATGACAGTGTTGACCTTATTTCTTGAGTGTATGTGGAGTGACACAATGTTTAAATAGTGATACTCTTTTTTAAAATGAGAAAGAATAAATGAGAAGAGTAAATGTAGCCTGGTATTCACTCATTGTAAAAGAGATAGAAGCAAGTAAAAGTCCTTAGTCTTGCACATTTATTCAACTGTGGTCCCTGTTCAGGTCTCAGATGGACTGTTGTAACTTTGTATATCATGAAAAGGTGTTGGGGAGGGGACTCAACTTTAATTAAAGTAAACTTTCAAAGTCCATTTTGAACACTAACTTTCAGAAGCTTTTCTTAGAATAAAAATAGGAGCCACATGAATCCCGACCTACACAGTATAGTTGGGTTTTAAAAAGGTTGTCTCTATTATAGGTGGAGTTTAATTTGATCCCCGGTGGTTTTAGGGTGAGATTTCATTGGCTGAATTTCTAAGTGAAGAAGATGAATGGATTTTGTTATTCTTGCCAGAATCAAAACAATAGCATACTTATTGATGACTTGATTTGTGTTTTCCTTAATATGTATCTCCTAAGCCTATTACTCTGCCTTTGTTAGAATAAATACAGTGTTTTGTTTGGCTGTTTGTTAATCGTTGTATGGAAAGGTTGCTTGTCCCAGGAAAACCAAGGGGTTCTACTATTAATGTTACTTTAAATAAGGATAGACTAACCTTTCCTTATTACCAAATTTTGGCTTTCTTTAACTCTTCCTCCTGTTCCTTTCCTTTCATCAACACACACACACACACACACACACACACACACACACAAATTTCTTTTGCCTGTAGCATGAGAAATGTATAAACTTTATTGGATGATAGGCCCAAGTTTTCTTGTAAATGAAGGTGATTTATATTTATCTTCAATTAAGTATTCAAGTTGGATAATTTACTTTCTGATTTTATGTAACTGTCCCTACATTGTTTAGGTTGTACTTTACTTGAATTAAAAATTTTAAACAAGGAGGTTGAAACTTTTAAGAAACAATTTATGTAAGCACCAAGCACATGGTGACATCTGTTCACTGAAGTGGCAAGTACATGAGTATTTTATTACCTTTTGTTCTTTAAAATGGTGATTTTTTTTAAAAGGCCAAAGTTTAGCGGTTTTAAAGAATTAAATGAGGTACATGATATATAAATCATTCAGCACAAGCTGGTGCTAAAAGCAAACACTAGTTACTTTCTGTTTGTGTGATTTCATTCATTTGTTGAGTGCATGTTTGGAAAGCTTCCCCCATGCCAGGTAGGGTGGAGTAAGTCCTTACTGCATGCTACCATAGAAATCATCACAAGGAGTTTTTAAGATTGGCTTCTGACCCAATCTTGGGGTGAAAGGCGTCGTCAAGGAAACCCTTTAAGATGGGTTTCTAATCCAGTCTTGGAATGAAAGGAATTGTAGGAGAACGCATTCCAGAGGAATGAGTTCTAAACCTGACAACTGAAAGTGTTAACTGGCCAGAGGTAGAGAGATGGAGAAGAACATGTAAAGAAGAGCTTGCAGCAGCTCAGACAGAGCAGGGACTAAAAGTGGACCCTGTCTATGGTGGGAACATAATGTGCAGAGTGTTCCAGAGACTAAAAGATGCTGGGAAGAACATAGGAAGGCAGTGGAGCACTCCTAAAAGGTTTCTTCAAGGTGTGACATGTAGATGTGGCTGCCTGGACATTTTGAGGACCATTCCTAAAAGCACTTTGCTGACTTAGGTTGCATAATGGCTAGACAACGGCCCTGCTGGGTGTTTTGGCTCAATCACTGACCTTGCAGATTTTGGCTGATCTTTCAAAGGTTTATCATGAAAATTTAGCAAGTAAATGCATATTCAGTAATTAATAGGATACCTAGCACATTGAAAAACTCAGTAGATTTAAAAATGAGATTCAGAGATTTAATACACATTTGTGTTCAAAATTTGATGTTAGTAAAATTGCAGGTTTAATTTTAAAAGTTAAAGTACTATATACTGGACTTTTTCAGAAAAATGCATTTGTTCATTAGTAAGACTTCTATAGCTAAAACTTTTCAAAACTCCACAAATTTCATACAATGGTATTTTTAGACTTTGAGTTAAAAATTAAAACTAAATATTCTCTTAATGCAATTGAATTGATTTCCCCCCCCCTGAAAAATGGCATCTGAATTGAAAATGTAGTCAAATATCCTAAAGTGTCAACTGTTCCTCACTTTAAGCAGTAGAGAGAAGAAGTGTTTTCGTTAAGTGTTCTTAATTGCTAATTGAGGTGCCTAAGAATAAACTGTGATGGTTTGGGCAATATGGCGCAGGAAAAGGCTTCCTTTTTGGTGTTGTTGCTACTGCTGCTTCCAAGACAAGGTCTTCCTGAGACGGCCTTTACTCCTTCTTGATCCTCCTGCCTCCACTCCATTGCTGGGATTATAGGCATCACCACTAAGGCTAGACAAGACTTCTGCCAACCCAGTCTTCTCTACCACCACTAACTGGTTTATGTTTGGGTGACCTCTTTAAAGGTAGTTTTACTTGGTTAGACACAAGTTTCGAGGGTATAGTGACTGGCAGGTAGACTGCTCTTCTTCTCACCCTTTGAAACAAATATACTTTTTGTCTTTTGCAGGGTTGAAAAATGACCATAGTTGACAAAACTGAACCTTCAGACCCATCAACCTGTCAGAACCAGCCTGGCAGTTCTGAGGCGGTCTCACCTGAAGACATGGACACAGGCTCTGCCAGCTGGGGTGCCGTGTCTTCCATAAGTGATGTCACAAATCATACACTTTCATTGGGGCCGGTGCCTGGTGCTGTAGTTTACAATAACTCGTCTGTACCTGAGAAATCAAAACCATCACCACCAAAGGATCAAGGTATGACTGCAGTTCCTGCTAGGAACTCCTGTCCAGGTGATTCAGAAGGGCGTTGGTTTTCAAGACTGACACTTACTTCATTTGCTCTACTGAGCAGTCAGTCATCTTATCTACCCACCCACTGCAGACCATTAGTAATGTGTATCACAAATAGGGTGGATCGATTTCTATATGTCAGGACTGAACTTTTCTTTAATTCCCAGTTTCTTGAGGAACAAACTTTTATTTTGGTCTCAAACTCCTTGTGTAGCCGAAGCTGGCCTGATTGTTTTGTCTTCTTGATTCTCTTGTCTCTACCTCCTGAGCACTGGGGTTACCTAGGACCTTCTCTGCATTTGAAGGAAGCATTCTGTTAACTGAGCTACATTGTCAGAATATAAAGTTGTAGCTCTAATAAACTCCCATTAATCCATCAGCCAGCTGCCAGCAATTCATGGCCTCTGAAACGACTACCTGTGCATGCGTGCGTGCGTGCGTGCGTGCGTGCGTGCGTGCGTGCGTGCGTGCGTGCGTGCGTGTGTGTGTGTGTGTGTGTCTGTCTTATACTTTCTGGCCTTCACAGCACCAGTGTCTGTGTGTGCACAGGTATGGCACACACAGAAATACAAATAAATCCAGTCAATGTTTAGATTACTCCATTATATAATTTTTAAACATTGTATTATTGTGTGTGAGTGTGTCCATGTTATGGTGTGTATGTAGAGGTCAGGAGATAAGTTCCGGGGTCAGGTTCTATGCTTCTGCTGCAGGTTCCATGATTAAACTCAGGTCGTCACACTTGTGTGGCAAGTTATTTTGCCTGCCAAGCCCTCTTGCAGGCCCTCGGAAAGATTTTTTAACTAGTGTCAGTGACATCTGCCTTTGTTTCAGATGGACTCATGTCTCTGTAGATTCTTTAGTTTGTCCCTCCCCCTGTGTCCTTGAAGAAGCCAAATGAGTGTGAAGTTAAGTAGGATCTGGACTTTCTCCTCTGTGTGTGGCAGGCTAGTAACGGCGTGGAATCTTGATCAGATTCAGACATTGCAGTGTATTTCGCTTCTTTGTTTTTAATGTTTTGCTCTGTTTTTAAGTCCTAGGTGATGGCATTGCTCCTCCTCAAAAGGTCCTATTTCCATCTGAAAAGATTTGTCTTAAGTGGCAACAAAGTCATCGAGTTGGCGCTGGGCTGCAGAATTTGGGCAATACCTGTTTTGCCAATGCTGCGTTGCAATGTCTGACTTACACACCACCCCTCGCCAACTACATGCTATCCCATGAACACTCCAAGACATGTGAGTTCCTTATACTCTTTGAGTGCATGTTTTTAGTGCTATAGTTTACTTCCCTAATGCTGTCCTCTTCTGAAATGACATAAAGTGTTTAGTGACATTACATGGCCATGGGCTCGGTGTTCAGCTTGGTGGTAGTGTGCTCAGCTAACATGTACAAGGCCCTGGGTTTAATCCTCAGCCTGCAGTGAAGAAAAAAAATCAATAACAATAACAAAAAAACCAAATTAAATGATCACCAAGAAGTTGGTTTGCTGGTTTAGAAACTGGGGTGGGGTGGGAGGGACTTCTAGGATTGATTTGGGGTTGCATAAAGAACATTTCACACCTAATTTATCTGTAAAGTATTTTAAAAGAAGCTTATTTCGTTAGCTTTTGACATTTCAGAATCCCTTGATTTTTATTTATTTTTTTTGGTTTTGTGTGTGTGTGTGTGTGTGTGTGTGTGTGTGTGTGTGTGTGTGTGTGTGTGTGTCTCAGTCTCACTATGTAATCTGCCAGCCTTAAATCAAGTCCAACATTCTCCTCAGCCTCCCAGATGTGGCCTGGCATTCCTGGTGTTTTACAATTCTTTTAACTCAGTAAAAGCCCAGCTCAGTGTTGGCTAGTGAAATCTGAAAATAAATCGTTCAGTTTGGGGTTGTCTGCTGTCCCTACCCCTGCCACAGATCTTTTGAGGTATGATTGATAGTAAACCTGTCCTTTAGAGTCACAAGTTGATGCACGTGACGTTTGTGTACACCTCTGAGATATGGCCACAGTTATGCTGATCAAATCCAAAAGTTTCCTGGTGCCTCTCTGCAGTCCCCACTGCCTCTGCCCCAGGTACCCACTCATCTGCACTTCACAACAATAAGCTTGATTTTATTTACTTTTTGTATGCTACATATATCGAGTTTGAACAGATATATTATTCTATTTTGCCTGATTTGACATAATTAATTCAACATTATTCTGTTGGTTGCCTGTACCAACCTGTTCTGAGCTGTGACAAATTACACAGCTACACACTTGGGACGCGAAGGTTCACTACAGAGTGAGTTCCCGGCCAGGCTGGGTTACCTGGATCCTGTCTCCAATAAATAATCAAGTAACCAAATCTTTATAAAACAGATTGGTACATGGGTAAGAATGAAATGGTTTCATCCTGTGCTGGCACATAACTTTTAAACATTTCCCAACCAGCAGGGGAGAAAAATTGTGTTCACACCGTTTTCTAACACAAGATGTGCTCAGGGCTTTTTTGTTGTGGGGGAGAGGTGCGCTGGGGCTTGAGGCTAGAGTGCCAGGCCTGCTAGGCTAGGCAAATGGTCTGCCCCTCCCTTGGACCGTCGGCCCCATCTTCACCAGTGTGATCTTTCTCAGGAATGTTTACTAGTGTCTTCTGACTGCTGGGACTTTTCTCTGCACTTCTCTCAGGAATGACGTAAACATCTTGTGAGGATTTGAACTCTAGATGTTTACATGGCTAAAATGAAATGTCTAGTCAATTTTTTTTTCCTGAGACAGGATCTTATGTAGCCCAGACAGGCTCAGCCACTTCTGATCCTCCTGCTTTTACAAAACTCTTGAGTCCTGGGATTACAGGTGTTCATAGCCCGGGGCTTCAGAACCGCGTAACCGCGTAACCGTGTGCTGGGTGAGCAGTCTGCCAATTGAGCTCCCTCTCCCCTTTCACATATTTTTTAAAATATTTGTCTGAAAACTAGTTTTCCAATATGTTGAAGTTTGAGGGTTTTATAGCTTTAGGAAATGGTAGACTGAGATTTGTAAATGTTTTTTCCTGTCTCGGATGTGTCTTTTCATTCATCTCAGAGTCTTTTGGAAAATGTGTTTTACTTGTCAGAATTTGTAGTTCTTTTTTTAAACTTTTTATCAGTTATATCTTAAATGTTCTATTAAGAAACCTTGAGCTGGCAAGATGACTCGGAGGGTCAGGTTGCTCGCCACCAGGCCTGACAACCTGAACTCAATACCTAGGATCCCCGTTAGAGAAGGAACGAACGGATTCCCATAAGTGGTCCTCTGACCTCTCCACATTGGCATGTGTAGAATATACACAGAATAAGAAAAATGTAAAAAAAAAACAAAAACAAAAAACTAAGGTCGGAGATATTTTTACTACATTTTCTTCTGTACATTACCCAAAGGACCTGGGTACCTTTTTAGATAATTTCTGTTTGTGATGTGAAGAAAGAATGTGGTTTTTTTCTTTCAGTGCTGGGGCCCACCTGTGCTCAAAGGCCTCTGCTGTGACAGTTCACACTGCGCTCAGAGAGTAGCCTTCCACCGAGACAGCGTGCACCTTTGTCTTGCGCGTACCTGCTCCTTAATAAATACCTGACCTCGGGCACGTTTCTTCCCTTGACTTTAAAGTGGTCAGGACATACCCAGCCCCAGGCTTCCCAGAGGACAGCAAGCTCAGGGCGCACACGGCAGCTGGCACCTGCTGCATTTGAGCATCTGCCCCTCACCTCTGGTCTGCCTTCCTGTTACACATTGCCACGTTGTGCTCATTTGGATTCTCATTGTCTTGCAGGCCACGCAGAAGGATTCTGTATGATGTGCACAATGCAGACGCACATTACCCAGGCACTTAGCAACCCTGGGGATGTTATCAAGCCCATGTTCGTCATCAATGAAATGCGGCGTAAGTCTCACGGCAGCAGCTCAGGGCAGTAGCCCGTGTCTAGTTGTCCTCCATTCCTTTTCCTCCTTGCCTTTTGGGTTAAGGACTCACTCTGTAGGGCAGGCTAACCCCAAATTCATGGCCCGGATCCTGAATCATCCTCTCAAGTGCTGACCAGTCATAGATGTGTAACACCCTGTGGCGCTTGTATGCATTTTCTTTTTTCTTAGTTAGGTGACAAGAGGCAGACTATAATCCTTTTGCTTAAAAAGCTGCTAAAAGTCAGAGGTTACCTGAGTGTGGTGATGCACACTTGTAATAACAGAAGGCAGGAGGATCAGGAGTTCCAGGTCATCTTCAGTTATGGAGAGTCTGAGGCCCGGTTGAGATACATAAGACTCAGCCTCAGAAAACAGTCAGTCATTGAGGGATCTTTCCGGGAGTGTACTAGAAGGTGTTGCTTTTAGGAGTGTTGCCATGGCATAAGGTATGTCATAATAAAGCCCCGTCTTTCTTCAACTCTTATAGGTATAGCTAGACATTTCCGTTTTGGTAACCAAGAAGATGCCCATGAATTTCTTCAGTACACGGTCGATGCCATGCAGAAAGCATGTTTAAATGGCAGCAATAAGTAAGTACAGCAGAGCGTATGTTGCTTCTTTAGATCATGTACCCAGTCTGTCTCCTTGAAGGCACACAGGTCAGTCTGATGTACCTTGGGGTCCATCACCTTTTCCTAGGATTAGCAGTGCTGCGCTTACCAGAGCTGTTGACTTTGTTGCCCTAGATACTGGGCTGTCAGCTCCAGGCTTGTTGCTGTTTGGTTTCCGGGTCCCAGTGTAGCTCCTCCTACATTTTTACCAGGTTTAATAGTTTCTCATTCATCTTCAGATTCAGCAGTCTGCCCTAACCCTCTTCAGTCAGCTTCTGTAGCTTCTTAAAACCCAAATGCACACTGAGGGGGGCTGGAGGTGAAGGTGCTAAGGCCCTGCAGGGTGGCGGCCACTCACACAGGCTCACAGTGTCTGCCTCGTGAGGATTGGTCTGAGTGAGCACTCACTCGTGCTGAGCACAGGAAGGCGCTCTACCTTCAGCTCCCCTTACCAGGCCTTGGGGAAGAAAAGAAGGCCAGGTTTGCAAAGGGCGCCTTCTCCATTCTCTGGCTCAGATCCCCTCATGACAGTGTGCCTTGTGTCCTCCTCATGTCCTCGGAGTGGGAAGTGTGACATGTTCTGATGTCATCACCTTTTGTGATTCTCCTCTGAATTTTTACTCCGGTATAAACACAGCTGTCTTTAAAATGTAGCCACAGCATTCACAGTAGTGCTTGCCAAGCTCTCCTCTCATGTCACTTCTGACTGTTTTTCAGATTAGACAGACACACCCAGGCCACTACCCTGGTCTGCCAGATATTTGGAGGCTACCTAAGATCCCGAGGTAAGGTTTTGTTTGACGGTTCATCGTAGCACACATGCTTACAGTTTTAAATGTTAGCAGTAGGCAGAGTAATAATGAGAAGTAGACCCGGGTCTGCCCAGACTTCTGTTTCCAGTATAGCCTTCTGGTGCTTGCTTATGCATGCGCAAGCCGGGAGCATACTGTGCATGAGATTTTCAAATTTCTCTTACTGTTAGAAATCTTTATGTGTGAAGACAGATGTAAGAAGTCCCATTTCATTTCCTGTTGAGGGCTAAGTCAGTGTCCGTTCTGATGGTATCCAAACACATGTACCATTACACGTGCAGATGTGTGTTCAGGGTAAAGTCTTCTTATTTCTGAATCATACAGTAGCTACAGGGTAGAGCACTCTACATTCCAGCCAGTCACTCGTAGGGGCTAGGCTTGTCACATGTCTACCCACACTACATAGTATGTATTACAGTTGTTTCTCCATCGTAATAAAAGCTGTGCTCTTCAGTTCTTTATTTTGAAGTGTTTTCTGTTCTTTCAGTAGTTGGTAAGGCGGAAAGTGGACTTTACTCACTGTTCATATTTTCTTTTATTTCAGTCAAGTGTTTAAATTGCAAGGGTGTTTCAGACACCTTTGATCCATACCTGGACATAACACTGGAGATTAAGGTGAGCTCAGCAGTTACAGTTGTGGTTAAATCTGTTTCCGGGGACTTTATACATTCTCATACCGATCAAACTTAGATGATTGTTGCTCTTAGAAACTTTAACACACTCTTGTTGCTTGTGTTTGCTTTTCTGATTATATATTCAGCCTGTGCTTACTATTATAAAGAAAAAATATTTCAGAGAAATGTAAAACCTGCCTCTCAGAATTCATTCTTTCGTGCCGTGATCTATACTGCTCCACAAGTACTAAAAAGCTTGCTTTTAAAAAAATGTTTAGACTCTTCAAGGGTGCGTGTTAGTGTGTGTCTGCGTGCACATTTCATCTGTCTGTCCGTCTCAGCCCCTGGCAGTGCACGTGGTGACATGATGTCTACACCCCTTTCCTAGGCTGCACAGAGCGTTACCAAGGCGCTGGAACAGTTCGTGAAGCCAGAACAACTGGATGGAGAGAACTCCTACAAATGTAGCAAGTATGACGGGGTGGGGGCTTCTGTCCACTTTCCTGTGATGGTCAGATGACTCGATTTTCAGGGCTTTTTAACTGATTTTTATGTCTTTGTTCTTTTGGTTGATATTGGGGGTTGAGCCAGTCTCACATGTGACAGGCAAATGCTGTTAGTTATTCAATGTCACGTTTACTGAGTGCTGCCTTTTTAAAGGCAGGGTCTTCTGTGTGGCCCAGCCTGCTTTTGATCTTTGATTATCCCGAACTGCCCGCTTACATCTCTTTCATATTATTGGTCAGCTCCCTCTGTAACTGTTGTTGTTATTCTGTGTGTGTGGGGATTACAGAGGCATGAACCTGGGCTTGTACATACTAAGCGAATGTTCCACTTACCTCCAGGCCTCATGGAATTTTTAATTTTACAATTTTGACTATTGGTCCAAGGGGATAAAATATCTTTATTTTTATTTTATGTACATTGGTGATTTGACTCTGTGTGTGTGTGTGTGTGTGTGTGTGTGTGTGTGTGTGTGTGTGTCTGTGTCTGTCTGTCTGTCTGTCTGTCTGATATCCTAGAACTGGAGTTACAGACAGTTGTGAGCTGCCATGGAGGTGCTGGGAATTGAACCCAGGTCCTCTGGAAGAGCAGCCAGTGCTCTTCACTGCTGAGCCATCTCTCCAGCCCTTGTTTTAAAATCTTAATGTAAGGTGTTTCTGAAAGTAAAAGCAAAACACTTGAGACGTTTCAACACTGAGTCTCCTAACCCTTCCTTCCTGTGCTTTAAGGTGCAAAAAGATGGTTCCAGCTTCAAAGAGATTCACCATCCATAGGTCCTCTAATGTTCTTACCATTTCACTGAAACGGTTTGCCAACTTTACCGGTGGAAAAATTGCTAAGGTACGTACGTGAATGGTTCATGACTGTCCTCATCTCTGTACACTGGGTTTCCCCCCTTTTCTTCTCAGTTAATGAAGGGTGAAGGGGCCAAGACACGAGAGCTATAACACATGCTCCAGTCACTTGGGATAAAAACGTTAAGAGTAATGTCTAGAGCTGTCACTCCTACTACCTTTGTTGAACATTCACTGTGTGGATCCTTCCTTACTGACTGCAGAAAGCAACAGGGTTTCCTTGAGGTCCCTTCTATTCCACACTAGGTTTCTGGGGTCAACAGTCGTAGGTTCTGCAAGTCCCTTCCTCAGACACCCTCCTTAGGAGTGTGCCTGTAGCTGAAAACATGGGCTACCTGTGTCTTCAAAAATGGCAGAACTTTTTTTTCACTTCTCTTCAGGACGTGAAATATCCCGAGTACCTTGATATCCGGCCCTATATGTCTCAGCCCAATGGGGAGCCCATCATTTATGTTTTGTATGCTGTGCTGGTGCACACCGGTTTTAACTGTCATGCTGGCCACTACTTTTGCTACATCAAGGTAAGCTGTTGGTGACTAATACGTCTGCTGTGGGACAGCACTGCATCATGGGGTGAACGGTAGAGCTTTCAGTGAGGTGTGAAGCTCTATTTTCTTAGGTGTTTTTGACTATGGTTTTTAACATCAGACTAAATCTTAACTACCACCTCCCCACCCCACCCTCCATCTCGTTGCAGGCTAGCAATGGCCTCTGGTATCAGATGAATGACTCTATCGTGTCCACCAGTGATATTAGATCGGTGCTTAACCAGCAGGCTTACGTGCTCTTTTATATCAGGTATTGCCTCAGAAACAGATCGCCAGCTTTGCTGTTATTGTCGACTTCTTCCCCCTCATTCATATATTTAAGTTTAATTTTGAGCTATTTTGTACAAACAGCAAGTTAAACAGGAGTTGCCACACACCTGAGCACAAGGAGGCCTTTCTGAGTGATGAGTTTGTTGTCACTTCTGACACGTGAGGGCGGGAACGGCCCTGAGGAGTGGTCTTGGGACAGTGGGAGCCTTGGGGATGGGCTGTGTGCTCTCAGCCTGTATCTCACCAGTTGGAGCGCAGGCCTGGTAGCGTCAGTGTCTGTCCTGGTAGCGTCAGTATCTGTCCTGCTGTAGGTGCACACTCTTAACTCAGCCCCTCTCGAGAGAAATGGGATGCCTCTCTCTGTAAGGTACTTGGGTTAGAGCCCAGGGCCTCCTGTGTGGTAGCCAGCCTTCTGTCAGCCACAGCTGAAGATTAGGCTGTCCCCCGACTCTCATCCATGACAGAGTGATCATATCTACGTGTTGAGATACTATGACAATGCTAAGAGTAGTTTGTTTGGGAAGTTGGGGGAGGTGAGGGTATAACTGTGTTACACAGGCTGACCTTGATTTCTTGATCTTTCTGCTAACAATGATTTTCATAAAGCCTTTTTTTTTTTTTTTTTTAATGTTCTGGGAAAGTACTTGATGTATATGGAAGGGAAACAAGTTGAAATATTAAATGCAGGTATTGAAAAGAACAGTGGGCAAAAAGCCTATGGGATAATCTTAAATCAGAAGGGGAGAGGTGGGGTGAGTGACAGTTCTCTAAGTAACTGTTTTAGATTACAGATTTTCTATAATGGTATAATTGAAAACATAAGCAGAGAAATACTTTTTCAGACAGTAGAACTATCAGGATCTACAACAGTTCAAAACGTCAGCTGAGAGCCAGGCATGGGGTCTCGTCCTCCTCAGGCGGCAGGGTGAGGCCAGGGAGAACTGCATGAGGGGTTCCAAGCCTCATTTAGAATGAGACCTCTGAAACAGTACAAAAAGACAGAAACTTAAAAAAAAGACCCAAAACCCAAACTGTAGCATTTCGTTGACTCATTTGGTGCTAGGTGTGGTGGCAAAGCCGCACTCGGGCAGAGGCAGGTGGATCGCTGTGTATCGATGCCAGCCTCACCCACACACCCAGGTCCACTAGCCAGGGCCAGGTAACGTGTCTTAGGGAAAAGGGTGTGTGTCGCCGTGTCAGGTCCTTGTGTCCTGCCTTCATCGTGCAGCCCCTGATGGAGGTGATGTGTGAAGCTCTGTGAGACGTGGAAGTCCCAGTTCCTGTGTCTGCCAGGCTGAGTAGTGTCGAGTTTGTAAATGAATCTAAGAACCTGTCCTTCCTCACACAAGCCATTTCATTCTGTGTCCCAGGTCCCATGATGTGAAAAATGGAGGGGAGACCACTCATCCTGCCCATAGCCCTGGCCAGTCCTCTCCCCGGCCAGGAATCAGTCAGCGAGTAGTCAACAGCAAGCAGGCAGCGCCAGGATTCATCGGGCCCCAGCTGCCTCCCCATGTGATGAAGGTAACACTGTCAGGATTTACTTCCTTCTGCCTGACTCCTAACCTGGTGTCGGTGCAGTAACTGCCTCATCTCCAGCTGGGCTCCTGCTTGAGGCACTGCGGCCCTTTATTTCAGAGGCCTCTACGGGAGAGTGATGCAGTGGCTGCTTAAGGACCCACCTACTGTGTACCCCACACTTCTCACGGGCTAGAGTTGGGTTCTTTATTAAAGTTGGACGGTGAAGGGGGCGGTGAAGCCTTTTCAGTAACATTTTGCTCTTATCCGTGGGGTCATCTTAGGAATGTGGCAGTGTGAAAGGGGCTTGGGCATGTCATGTTCAGCTGACAGAAAGGTGGTATTTTACAGAGGCGAAGTTCGTCAGTTACCAAGACCAAAATGAGAAGGCCCCTAGCCATTGTGCACCCGTGTCCAGCGTGCTGACCCAACTGTTCTCTCCTTCCTTCTAGAACACGCCACACTTGAATGGCACCACGCCGGTGAAAGACACACCAAGCAGTTCTGTTTCAAGCCCTAACGGAAACACCAGCGTCAATAGGGCCAGTCCTGCTACGGCTTCGACGTCTGTGCAGAACTGGTCTGTTAACAGGCCCTCAGTTATTCCGGAACACCCTAAGAAACAAAAAATTACTATCAGTATTCACAACAAGTTGCCTGTTCGTCAAGGTCAGGCACAGCTGAATAACAACCTCCATGGCCCTTGTCTGGAGGCTCCTAGCAAGGCGACCCCCTCCTCCACCATCACTAACCCTTCTGCAATACAGTCTACCTCGAATGCACCCACGACATCAGTTTCCCCCAGTGAGTCCTGTCCCAAGCCCATGGTGAACGGCAAGGCTAAAGTGGGCTCCAGTGTGCTCGTCCCCTATGGGGCTGAGTCCTCAGAGGAGTCTGATGAGGAGTCCAAGGGCCTGGCCAAGGAGAACGGTGTGGACATGGTGGCCAGCACTCAGTCCAGTAGACCAGAAACTGCAGATGAGGACGGTGAGGCTTCTCCTCATGAGCTTCAAGAATCCGTCATGCTAAATGGTGCTAATAGCGCAGACAGTGACTCGAGAGAGAGCAGCCTGGCATTTGACAGTGCCAGCTGCCAGGTCCAGCCCGATCTACACACAGAAAACCTCTTTAACAAACTCAACGGTCTTCCTGGAAAGGTAGGTGGCAGGGAGGTCGGGCTGAAGTCTCCTAGCTCACTTAGCTGGATTTCAGGAGGCATGGAGCTGGCCGCGGGAGCTGACGTACCTTTGTTTCGTTGTAGGTGACGCCCGCTCCATTGCAGTCTGTTCCTGAAGACAAAATCCTTGAGACTTTCAAGCTTACCAACCAGGCCAAAGGTCCAGCGGTTGAAGAGAGGTAGGAGCCCTGCCACTGCGTGTGCAGCACCACACTTGGTGTGTGTTCGAGGACACAGCCCAGGCCTTTGTATGTGCTGGGCGAGCACTGCCAGCTGAGCCGCACGCCCCAGCCCTGGACTCGTTCACGCAGGATCTCTGTAGTGCAGGCTGGCCTGGAGCTTCCTGTGCAGACCAGTCTTGTGTCAGATTCTTGCCCAGGCGCCCAGATGCTGGGGTTACAAGTGTGTGTAGCTCCCATTCCTGCCTACACTTGGCTTTTCAGATGACTTAGATGCGTGCTTGAAAGTAGGAGGTGTCTAGAACTGTAGAGCTGTGAAAACAGAAGGTCGTCCAGGAGCCACAGTGACCTTGATACTGGCTCGTCACATATGCTTAGGCTACAGGGCGCTGAGTAGAACTGTCGGGCAGTCCTGGGTGGCAGGCAGGCTGACTGACTTGGTTTCTTTGTCTTGCAGTTGGACTACAACAGGGGGAAGCTCTCCAAGGGCCTCTGTTTCACAGCCGGAGCCCATCACCGATGAGACCAGTCCCCTTGAGATACCGGAGGCAGTCACCAACGGGAGCATGAAGACCCCTTCCACCACGTCACCTCTGGAGCCCACCATCAGCTGTACCAAAGAAGACTCTTCCGCCGTCGTCGTCTCAGCAGAACCTATGGAGGTTTTGCCTTCCGTCCCTGCTCTCTGTAACAGCACCGGTACTACCTTGGGGGATGCCCCAGTGCCCGAATCGTGTGACCCTGGAGACTTGACTGCCAACCCAAGCCAACCATCGCAAGCGGTGAAGGGCGATGCAGCTGAGAACTCTGAGAACTCCACCTTGGCTGAAGTGGTGGAGAGGCTGAGCCCTGCTCCCTCTGTGCTCACAGGGGACGGGTGTGAGCAGAAACTCTTCCTTTACCTCAGTACAGAGGGGTCCGAGGAGGCAGAAGACTCCTCCAGGAGCTCGGCAGTCTCTGCTGACACGGTGCCCCCTCAGCCTGACAGGACCACCAGCTCCTGTGCAGGGGCTGCCGAGCAGGCTGCCGGGGATAGAGGCGATGGAGGCAATGTGGGACCCAAAGCTCAGGAGCCCTCCCCGGCCAAGGAAAAGATGAACAGCCTTCGGAAAGTGGACCGAGGACACTATCGGAGCCGGAGAGACCGGTCCTCCAGTGGGGAGCACGTGAGGGACAGCAGGGCCCGACCAGAGGACCATCACCATAAGAAGCGGCGCTGCTACAGCCGAGAGCGGCCCAAGCAGGAGCGCCACCCTGCTAACACATACTGCAACGGGGGCCAGCACCTGGGCCACGGCGACAGAGCCAGCCCCGAGCGCCGCTCCCTGAGCAGGTACAGCCACCATCACTCACGGGTTAGGAGTGGCCTGGAGCAGGACTGGAGCCGGTACCACCACTCGGAAAATGAGCCTGCCTGGGCCAGGGAGAGGTTCTACCCAGACAAGATGCGCTGGGACAAGTGTAGGTATTACCACGACAGGTACGCTACGAGCCTGTACACGGCCCGGGAGGCAGCCCGCGAGTGGCGGCCTCTGCATGGTCGTGAGCATGAACGCCTTGTCCAGTCTGGACGGCCACACAAGGACAGCTACTGGGGCCGCAAGGGCTGGGAGCTGCAATCCCGGGGGAAGGAACGGCCCCACTTCCATAGCCCACGAGAGGCCCCTGGCCTTGCTGTACCCCTCGAGAGGCATCTCCAAGAGAAG
Source organism: Rattus rattus (assembly GCF_011064425.1). Lineage (NCBI taxonomy): Eukaryota > Metazoa > Chordata > Mammalia > Rodentia > Muridae > Rattus > Rattus rattus. The sequence continues at coordinate 9,406,443 of NC_046169.1, forward strand.
GCTGCGCTGAGTGTGCAGGACAGCAGCCACAGTCTCCCTGAGCGCTTTCATGAACACGAAAGTGTCAAGTCGAGGAAAAGGAGGTATGAGACTCTAGACAATAATGACGACCATCCAGAAAAGAAAGTCCACAAAAGCCTGGAGAAGGACGCGCTAGAAGAGCCAAGGGCAAAGAAGCACAAAAAATCTAAAAAGAAAAAGAAGTCCAAAGATAAACACCGGGCTCGGGATAGCAGGTGAGCGTTGGCGCCGGGCGTCCCTCCCTGGCCTGGCGGTACCGAGCCCGCAGGCCGTGTCATTGCTCTAGCAGTGTTTTTGTTTCACTCTCTTGAGTGTAGAGATTTAATTAATTCACATCCCTAACATTTCACACAGCTTTGAAACTGTTGGTCCCTAACAACTCTTCCAGGCCTATACCATGTCCTTATATTCTTGTAACTTGTATTTTCTTCTTTGCCTCTGAGCTTAAGACACACCATTTATTTCTTTGGCTTTTTGTCTCATTTTTAGGCCACCATTTCTCATTTTGAAGTCTGTTTCTTGTATGTTTTTAAGGCCTGGGCTGGCCTTAAACTTAGATCCTCCTGCCTCAGTGTCCCCAGTGCTGGGGTTACAGGCATTGCCCCCGACTGATTGGTTTTGTGTAACTTGGGTGCTTAACTGTTGGTGATCGTCTTAATGGGTGTTTGAGTGGGAACATGAATGCGATTCCTGGATTCACTTTAGCTAACCTGGGGGAGACTGCCGTAGTCTTTTGTAAGCAGCTGCAGCTCACAGCTGCCTTCTGTCCTGGGCCTGAACGCAAGGTAGAGTAGGCAGAGCAGTGCTGGGAATGTGGCCTTACACTTGAAGACCGCTTAAAACTTGTTTCCATGAAAGGAAACCACCCGTTAGCAGGAGACATTTGCCCACATATGCATAGCCGGCATCCTGGGGCACAGGGAGCCTAGAGCAGTTTTCCTTGGTGCTGAACTCTGGCTGCTTCTTCTGCAGGCACCAGCAAGAATCCGACTTTTCAGGAGCATACTCTGATGCTGACCTCCATAGACACCGGAAGAAAAAGAAGAAAAAGAAAAGGCATTCACGGAAGTCGGAGGACTTTATAAAAGATGCTGAGATGCATTTACCGAAGCTCTCGAGCTATGAGGCCGTTGGCCATTTCCGGAGAACAGAGGGCACCTTTCTACTGGCTGATGGTCTGCCTGTGGAAGACAGCGGCCCTTTCCGGGAGAAAACGAAGCATTTAAGGATGGAAAGCCGGCCTGACAGATGTCATCTGTCAGAGTATGGCCAGGGTAAGGGGATTAAGGACACAGCTCTGAGCACAGTATTTTGGGAAAGGTGACAGACACAGAAACACAGAGGCACAGAAGGGTGTGAGTGTGGACTCCAGTGGACGCCCTAAACAAGACCTGTGCATGAGCAGAGCTCTCATCTCTGCTGGCCGTTCTGGCTGTGGAGGCTGAGGCTGCTTAGCTCTAGGCCCAGAACAGCCTGTGTGCTCAGACCCTTGGAATTTCGAGGGTCTATGAATGTCACCCAGTAGAACGTTGGCTTTTAAAGTGTTCTGTGCCTGTGTATGTATGTATGTGCACGTACACATGTACATCTGTATGCTGTACTAATTTCTGAACCCCTAGATGCACTAGTGTACCCCAGCTCCTAAGCCATGAATCGAGAGTGGGCCCTAGAGGTGCAGCCCCAGGGTGGGGCTCTGGCGTCCTTCAGGCTGCTGGATTCTGGGGTGGTTCCTGCTGATCGCTTCTCCCTAAAAGAGTGGGTCTGTACACTGCACTCTGTACACAACAGCCCCTGTGCCTTGATCTTCCTATGTAGTTCAGGCTAGCCTGGGACTCACAGCTCTACATCAGCGTCCTGAGTGCTGGGATTACAGGCCAATTGTTCTTGGCTGCTGCTCCTCTCTGCGAACGATGCTTCCTCTAGACGGGAGCATCGGGCTTGTGAATGTCAGTGGGGCTAGCACAGAGGCTGGCAACCTGCAGCCCGTCTTAACGGTTGGAAGTGCTGAGGACTAGTGTTTGTTCAGGTGAAGCACTGTGCGGGGCTGGAGGGTCCAGGGTCAGTAGACTGGCGGAAGCCCATGGGTTCGGTTATGGTTTGGAGCCACTCAGTGGAGGTGAGCCATGGCCTGTTGCACCAAGAACCTGTTCTTGTCACCTAGCCCTCAGCCTAAAAAGCCCAACAATTCCGCCTCAGACACCCAGACACTACAGCCACAGATAAAGGACCCCTGTGTTTCTACAGAGATGTGGACATCTTGGTGGCCCCAAGTGGAATCGTTTGCTCCTGGGCAGGCCATCCATACACTGCAGCTGGGTTTGCAGCTAAACTTAGCCTCTGCACCCACACCTCTGCTCTGGGGCCTGACCACTGGCCTTTTCTTGAAAGGCGCCAGCCCTTCCTCCAGGCCCCTGTAGGACTTGCCCAGTTCATTCAGCCTGAAGTGGATGCTCACCCACGTGAGAACGCAGAGCACTGTGCTGGGGAGAGACCTGCTCCTGGGGGCTCTTGACCTGTGCTTTGTGGCACCCACAGCTCATCCTGCAGTAGGAGTGAGCTGTAGGAATTGATTATGGTTGGTCTGTAGGTACACATCCATAATAAAATTGTTCCTCACTTTGCCTTCTAGGTAACTAAAAAACCTTGGCTTTATAACAACAAAATTACGGTAAGCAATTGTCCTGCGTCTGGTCATTTGTGGAAGTGCTGAGTGGATATGGGTGGGTTTCCTTTTGAAGAAAACCGGGGGTGGGGAAGGGGAGGGTCCTGGCATGTCTGTGCCTCTAGCACTCAGTTGGTCACTAGCTAGCATCCAGATGTGGAAGTTGGGCTAAGGAATGCGGAATCTGAGAGCAGAGAGAGCGCACACAAGGGTCAGGGCTATACCCTGATCCTAATGCTGGTGTCCTGTTGTGTGGCCCTGAGACACAGGAACCCAGAGCCCATACTTTGTAAAGGAGGACAGTGTCTGTCGGGTCAGGTCAGCAGAGCCTTTACAAAGAGCTGGTATAGCAGCTCAGCTTGCAGCTAATTAACCGGCTTCGCGTGCGCCATGGAGACAGACCTCTCTCCTCTCTGCCCAGTGTAAGTGGTGTCTGAGGTGGGAGGTGATTTGCAGCTGTGGGGCCCAGCAGATGGCGCCGCCCTGGCATCCCAGGGTCCCCTACTGCAGTTCAGGAGTGTAGAGTGTCGTTTTAGCAACTACGGAAAAGGTTTGGGAACACATCCAGAGAGAGAGAGGGACTAATGCGTGCACCTCTTATCTTTCAGAGTCAACATTTTCAACAGAAGCCATCCCCAACCCAGCTTAAATTATAAACATAGAAAATAACTTTGTCCAAACTGCGTGGTGCTTCTTTAGTAAATACTGTACAGATTTTACCATGGACAACTTTTTTCCTTTTTTTTTTTTTCTTTTTCTTTTTTTTTTCAGTTTTTACCTTTTCTTAATTGCCCTTATTCCAAATGGATACTTTGTACACTGCTGAACGTTGTAAATTACCGTGTACATAAAACCACACTGACAATAACGCCCTGGAATAGACCATCTCAATGCTGCTTAACCACAGACTCAGGTGACTACTTGTATCTCATGTAATGTCCCTCCACGCTAGACACCTGGTGCACGGCCAGCTGGGAACCATGAACTTCACAAGGACAAGCGACAGTGCGTCTGTTTAATTTAAAGACCCAAGCTCTCAGCGAGACCTTCGAGGGCTTCCTCTGCAATGTCTGATACTAGAAACTAATTTGCTTCACATTTTAGTTGTATTCAAGATTTGAAGATGTGTTTTATAGACAAGTTCTGTTTTTGAACTTTGTGGAACTATTCCAATCAACTTACCAGTTATGATGAGTATTTGCATTATGAATGTATAATCCAGACATTATTTGTAAAGCCTACAGTATGTTTTTTTTACCTAACACTTTTTATACTGTGTCTCGTCTCGACAATATGATGTTGGAGTCTGAGTCGTCAGCTTGATCCCTTCAAGTTTCTAGTTACAGACAAAAATCATACTGTGATTTTATTTTTAATATGGATATGCTATAAAACTGTGACACTTATAATTCACTGGTCCTGCATCAGGAGACGGGAGTGGGGAGAAGACTGTATTTAATACAGTGTGTATCTGAATAATCTGTATGGTTTATATACAGTTTGTGTTGTTCAGAGATGTCTAAAGTTGATCTTTGTTTTTTTAAGATTAAAAAAAGCACTTGCCCCACTGTATATATACGGCATGTAAGATTTATATAGTATATAAATGGCAGCAGATTAAACAACTCAGTCTCCGCTTCACTCTGTGCTCCATAAGCGTGTGTTTTGAAGAATTGAGTCTTAGGCGGTTTTGTTTTTAGCGGTATGTTTTTATTTACGGAAAACGGTATTTGCAATAGTTCTGACAGCTGTAAGGCCCTCCATTTCACTAGCTGTTTGCAATAGCCAGAAATTCTGATGTGGACATTAATAGGATCTCTCTTCATGCAGGTTGTAGGAGTATGTACATTGTATAACATGGAAGAAATTAATACATATTTACACTATTTACATAGTAACTATTTATTGTAAATAGAAATGTTTTCTAAGATAAAAAGGAGAAATCACAACTTATGGTTTGTGGTCTGTAACGACCTAACTTGTCAGCAAAGCACACCTTAGCTCTGAAGTCAGTATGACATGAAGCGCACACAGTAGGCGGCTGCATCTCCAAAGGGTTCCCAGTTACACTGCTGTCCCACCACGTGTTCTGAAGCCCAGCAGGACAGGAAACTCTCTTTGGCCAGAGTAGGGCTCAATGCTTCACTGATGAGTGCAGACAAAGGGTGAAGGGCATGAGTGCCCAGCCTTTACAAGCTCTGGGCGTGGCCAGATGCCCTTGGGGTTTAATACTGTCACAACGTAACCTGAGTTAAGTGACTCCTTGCGGATACTCCAAGAGCCAGTAACTTAGGATTCTTAGCACCAACAGCCATCAGGCAAACCAACAGCCATAAGGTAAGGTCCCCTCAAAGATGACTATGGCATTAAAGACAGCATTAGGTAAGGTAGCCTCATGCTTAATGTCCCGTCCTCAATGTCCAACAGAGAGCTCTGTTGCCCAGGGCGACACCTTGGTCCTGACTGAAGGAATGCCGGCTCCCACCTCTCAACAGGGGCCCTGCCAGCAGGAAGTTCAGGTCTGAGGTGGTGAAGGCAGGGAGTGGGGAACAGGGGTAGGGATCATGGAAGACTGGGAGCCAGGCTGCATACACACCAGCCGGGCAGCTCAAATGCAAGGGTTTCAGATCTGAGGTATAGTAAGAGCCTAGAAGCTTGAATAAACCAAAGAGTGATGAGTTTGGTGCCTGAGGGAGCTTTGGCCTCCACATCCCCGTGTCAGCTTAGATGACAGCTACCACCAAGGTCAGAGGCAAAAGCCTCAAGGCCGCTCACTGAACATCTTGTGTGAGGGCATTTGGATGGCAGTTTCAAGGGCCCTCAGAACACAGGCTCCAGATGTGTGGGTGCAGAGTGGTGAAGCAGATGTGCAGGGGAAAGCCATTTCTCAGGAAGCACATGCAGCCTCCAGAGGGTTCTCTCAGATGAATGGGTCCTGTCGCCTACCACGTCTCCGCCCAAGCACATGTGCCCTAAAGTCATATGCCGGTATACATGGGGTCTAGATGCCACAGGTGTCCCCCAGTGCCATCTTCAGCCTTTCCCCTCCTCAAAGGGATGTCAAATGTTGGAAAACCCGGCATTACCAGAGGACAGATCAATTATTTCTGGCTGCTTCTGGCTGCCTACTCACTACATCAAAATATGTCAGCACTTAACCAAAGTGTGAAACAGCAAGCAGCCAGACTACCAAAGCCACGAGCCACGTGCAGTCAGCCCACAGAGCTGTCCTCCACGAAGGGCAGTTTAATGTGGTTCTCCACAGAAGTGGCCTGTTCCAGAGAATTCCATCTCTAGGCCTTGGTGCTGACAGGATCAATGCCCCAAACCATAGCCTGATCTTACTGATTCACCTCATAGAAGCATGTGTGGGGGAGTGGCAGTCGCGCCTGAGTCTCCAAAGCACACTGGTCCTCATGGTCACCCCAGTGCCTCTCCACCTGGAGTGGCTGCCTGAGTCCCAAGTGCCTGGGGGCTGCATATACAGTGTTTCCAGTGCACAGCGTGTACTTGTGTCCAGGAGTTAAGTTTATAGCTGCCATTCTAAAAATACTACTGTTAGAAATTAAGTATCTTTCATTATAATTTTCAGAATATAAAAAGGCATATAAAAGCTATAATCCTATATATCTGAGAAAAATTCTGAATAAAAAAGTGGTAGGTTTTCCTTTCCCATTTTGATATAAAACAGCGACTTCTAGAACATGTAGTGCTGCCCCAGAGAGCAGGTGTGGCTTGGTGTGGCTGAGGCTCTGGCTCCGGAACGGGAGTCCCACGTGGGCTGTGCAGGTCTGGAGGCTGTCATCACCAGGTGCTGTTGTGGACAAGGGTCCCCAAAGGTCAATGCTAGGACGGTGGCAGGAAAGAGACGCTCACAGCTGGCCAATGTCCCAGAGCACAGGCTGGAGGGCTCCGGCCTTGGCTGGCTCTTCTGGAGGACCCCTGGGCTCCACACCGTCCCCAGTCCTGCGGCTTGTGAGGCCAGTGTATTCGCTGGAGTCTGGATCTTGACTTTTCCCTATTTCTTATTGGCAATCCTCCTCTTCCTTGTGGCCAGCATGTCATAGAACGGGTCCCTACTGATGCTCGCTCTGGGGAAGAAAGCAAGTTAAGTGGTGTGGCTGCAAGGCAGCCTGACGCCACCTCACCCCACAGGTTCCCAAGCAGCGGGTTCAAGTGTGAGGTACCCAGCCTGGCCTGCTACATTTCTGACACACTGAGTAAAGGCATCCGACAATCTTGTGTGTCCACACATCCCAGCTTCCCCTAAGACTGGCCAGCCTGGCTTTGCCCACTCACTTGATGGACTTCATCCACTCCTCCTTCTCCTCAGGGCTGGGGGCAGAGATCCGGTATACAACATGGTTCCCCTCCACCACTCGGCCATCTGCCTCCGTCTTGCAGGCTTTAATGACTTGCCCTTTGTGACTGGGGTTGTAAAGCTCAAAGCAGTTCTGGTAGAGAGAAGGGAGCCGTCACAGGGGTGCCAGAGGCATGGGAGTGGGTGCTGCAAGGATCTAGGGTGGGAGGAAGGACAGGGGCGCGGGGAAATGGCGTACCGGCTTCCGAGGGTCCTCCACCTCCCTGATGCTCAGGTTCTCCAGGGGGATGATCCCCCTGGGCTCCTTGTCCTACGAGAGAGACGCGTGAGGCAAGGCCTGACAAGTGAGACTCCCAGGACTATGGAGTCGTGTGAGGCAAGGCCTGACCAGTGAGACCAGTGAGACTCCAGGACTATGGAGTCGTGTGAGGCAAGGCCTGACCAGTGAGACTCCAGGACTATGGAGTCGTGTGAGGCAAGGCCTGACCAGTGAGACTCCAGGACTATGGAGGGCGCGGCTTCACTTACCGTGGTGTACTCAAAGTAGTAGAGGCAGTTGTCTGTGAGGATGAACCAGCGCCGCTTCCAGGTCTTCACACGGCCCCCTAGGAGCAGAAGAGCCCTGTGAGGCCGGGGCCCTGGCAGATGGAGCCCCAGGGCCCAGAGCGGGGCCCAGAACCCCCTACCACCACATCACTGCCTTGATCAAAGGCCACGAAGCCAAGCTCATAACTGGGCTTCCTTCCTCTACAAACCAGCCCATACTGACCACAGGTATAAGTCAAGGGCAAGCCGAGAGGCCTGGCCTCCTAGGATGGCTGGGTGCAGGGCTGGGGCCCCATGCACCCCCCACCCAGGGCCCACACAGGAGCTCTGTCTCCATGGCCACCCAGGGTCACCCTAGATCACACACTGCTTTCAAATCTGCTTCCTGGAAAAGTTAGTTGTAATGGATGGGTGTAATATTTCCCCCATGAAATGAACACGATGAAGTCAGTGCCGGCTCACACAGGTCTGTCCAGGCTTAATCCCGTTACGTCAGGGTTGTTATCGCATTACTGGGACATTGAGCAGCCCTGGGATCCATCAAAGTCAATTACTCTTGGCCCAGGGAATTATTAGATTGAATTAATCTTTTAACAAGATCTGGAGCTACACACACACACACACACACACACACACACACACACACACATGCGCGCACGCGTACACATACATATACACACACATGCACAGAGCTGTCTGTACCTGCTCTTTACTGTAGAAAGGAACCCTTCTTTCTGCCTTCTGCCCTGGCATACTCGGTACTCTCAGTCAAAATTATTTCTACTGACAGATTCTGCTTTTGACGAGACGTGTGGAAACACAGAGGGGAAGCTGCCTGTGCTGACAAAGTCAGGGGTTCAAGGGGCTCCAGGTGAACTGGCCCTCCTTGTCCCAGAGGCTCATGAACTGACAGTGCTAACAGAGGTCCTGGCTTGGCGTTCTCTGCATGCTGAAGCAGGAGTGTGCCTGGGGCTGCATCTGCAGCCTCCTAAGTTCTGCAGGCAAATGCGAGGTGCTGGAGGTGCAGGCTGTGGGAGCACACAAGGTGCCCAGTGTGAGGCGGGAGCTTCCCAGGCTCCTAGTGGGGCTTCTGGTTAGAGATGTGGGGTTTCCGGTTAAATATAGCAGACAGTAGGAACGGGGAGGGGTCTTTACCCTGACTGAATGGAGAGTCTGCAAGGGTCTCCAGAGCACGGTGGGATGTCAGGCCAGTCCCAACCAGTCCCCCAAGATGTCACACCCCGACCCCCGCCTCTTCCCCAGCCTGGAGTCATTCCTTTCTCCCACCATCCTTCCTGGCGCCCAGCCTCAATTACAGCTTCCTCACTAGAGTCCTGCCCTAAGTCAGGGCCGGTCTCACTCCATTGCATACAGGAGATTAGGGGCTTGTGGGAAAGTCCCATGCCACGCAGGGCCCAGAGAAAGCTCAGCTCTGTCCCTCATGTCCCCAACTCCTCCAGTGAGGAGAAGCAGAGAAAGGATGTCAAGATCTAACCAAACTAGCTTCTCTCAGCTGCTCTCCCAGGCCTAAGGTGTGACAGAATCAGGTGACAGCTCACAAGCTCACAATTGAGACAGTAGTCTGCTGCCTCTTCTGCCCTGGGGACTCCCACTCACGGTCATCCCGGCTACCTTGATGCTGCAGCCCTAGGCAGGCCTCTTTCCCAACAACAGCCAAAAGCACTTAGAAATCAACATGCCTAATTTCCCACTTCCTTCCCTCTGCAGCCACCAGCTCCCCTGTGGCAGAGCTGCTCACTTTGTGGCTTCAGCCCCTGGTCATTCTTGTTCCTCTCCCATGCTGTCTGTACCCGCTCTTCACTGTGGGAAGAACCCTCTGCCTCCTGCCCTGATACACTCAGTGCTGTCGTCAGTCAGAATGGTTCCTACTGACAGCTTCTGCTGTTGACGTTTGAAAGCACCTGGCTGTCAGGCCCTTCTGTGCTCTGCTCAGCCTCAAGCCACCTGGCCGCCAGCCATGATTTGTGGGTATCTGTGAAGACGGAGGGCCTTGGTTCCACACCCTGGATATCTCCACTGCTCTCATCGTTGGGGGTTTGGGGGAGCCTAGCCCATAGGTACCCACACTGAGCAGCATTGGCTGGGTTCCAGGCTGCCCAGCAGGGCTATCTTTCAGCTCAGATGTCGGTCTAGCAGTGGTAGGGCCATGCCCCAAACTCGAAGTAACATTAGATTCTGTTACAAAGGGTTGGCACGTCCTCTGCTCACCAATCCGGCAGTCAGCTCTGTGCACAGCTGTGCTCCCAAACACTTTCACTGGTATGTTTTCACGTCCACTGGTGTTACCAAGCATGGCTCTATACACACATAGCACACTGACATTTACACGCCTATACACACCTCTTCCTCCATAGTAATTCAACGCTGCCTACACCCCATGTTTTTTACTTGAATGCTCAAATTCCAACATTGTCCACGCCCCACTAAGACTGCTGATGGCTTCCAGCATATCTGACCCTTTTTGAGGCTCATCAGCACTGCTGATGGCTTCCAGCATATCTGACCCTTTTTGAGGCTCATCAGCTGGCTGCAGCAAATGCTCCCCACACCTGAGAGAGACCTGTGGGCAGAGTCCATGGGCATCAGGCACTCGGAGAGGTCAGTGCAGGCCGTCTGTGCCCCACGCTGCGGTGCCATCTACAGATGGCGCCTCATGGAACCATGGCTTTGGCTTCAGACTTTACCCCTGGAGCAGCACAAACAGAGCGGCTGCTGGTGTGAGGGAGAGCACGGGTGCCAGCACCCTAGCTCAAGTGCTCTGCACACTTAGTCCATGGCCTGCTTAAGTGCCCAACCAGAAAACGGGTTGCAAACCACGAGCTATCCTCCCGCTTGGTGTCATTCAGTTGTTTTTATCTTAGGGACTGGTCTCTTCCTAGCACAGGAACCACACAGACTGTCGGGAAGTGTCCGTGCCATCGTCCCCCAAGGGCTCCCAGTTGGTCGGCTGTGGGGGCCTAGGCGAGCGTTCCTCTCATGTCTGCTGCAGGCCCACAAGCTCAGTGCGACCCGAGGGCTTTAGTGTGTGCATCGAACTCTCTCAGGTGGCCAAGTTCAAGTCATAGGTTTTAAGGTTCTGGGTGTTGAGGACATTTCTAAACGCTGACCCAGGAAGAGGCAAAGTGAAAGAGCACAGGCCAAAGTCTCACAGGAGAGCAGGCCTCAGGGACGACCCGGTCGGCTACAGCAGCTGCCAAATCTCCACCTCACACCCCGTCCTCCTTTGAGTCGTCTTTTAAAAAATACCCTCAGAATTCTCCATCCCTCGAGCCCGTCTTACTACACGGCAACAATATCACCTGGACAGGGCCGTCCTGTGCCACAGGCGTCACTGTCCATCTGCAGTGACACTTCATCCCCCAGTCAGATGAACCTCAAGTGTCTCTCAACTGTCCCAAATGCAGGAAATGCCTGAGTTCCCACCGGAAGCCTCTGTACAGGCACAAGCACTGTTGGTGAGTGGGGGTGTGGGGTGGGGGTCGCCCTGTAAGGCCAGGCTGGTCACCAGCTTCCTCCCTGCTGCAGGACCCTGAAGGCAGAGCCACGCTTATTCCCACACAGCCGCCCCATGCGCTCCTGGTCCCAGGCACTCTGGGCCCTGCTCCTGGCGGGTGGGTGTCACACACACTGTGCCTGCATGTGCTGCCCCAGCCAAGTCCAAAGCCAAATGGGTCAGATGAATGCCAAGCACAGACCAGAGCTGCACACAGACCGACGTGGGGAAGTGAGCCGCTGGGGAGGGAGGAAGCCACTGGGTACCTACCTCCTAGCGCAGGACAAGCAGGACAGCCCGTCACAGAACAGAAGGGTGAGAGCCACAGGCAGAAGGAAACAACAAGAAGGCACATTTAAACCACTCGTCAGCCACAGCCACGCCAAGGCACGGAAAGCACACAGCTTCTGGAGAGAAAGGCACCTGCTTCTCAGGAGAGGACTACCCAGATCCATGTGGACACTAACTCAGTAGCTTTAGGGATGGGCCGTGCAGAGAACGCTGCAAGCATGACCCGCTCTGGAAGGCCACAGCTCAGGGACAGAGCCATCAGTGCTGGGGGGTGTGGCTGCCCAGAGTGGGCTCTGGCTTGACTGCACTTTTCTTTTTAATCTTTCTGTCTCGTAACTGGGGGCTGTGGCTCCAAAGGAGGAGCAGGGCAAGGAGCCCGGGAGCTGCTGCTGTGGGCAGGGGGAGGGGCCCGGGTGCAGGCCCCGCCCCACCAGGCCCCGCCCCACCAGGCCCCACCCCGCCAGGCTCACCCAGCTTCAGCAGCCAGCCTTCTCGGTCTGGATTGAAGAAGGTGTGGGTCAGATCATTCCCATCGTCCTCTGGGATCTTGAACGGCTCATTCTTGATACTTTCATACAAGTTCTGTAAGGGAGGGGAGAGCCAGTCAGGGACCGTAATGAGAAGCGACCAGCCTTTCTCCCTCCTGCACGGAATTACCATGCAGCCCCCTCCTGCACAGCCTGGGAGACCAGGAGGTCAAGGTGACACTTGGAAGACACCTTTGAAGTCAGTAAACCAGCACTACTGACTTTCGGTGGATGGGGAGTATTTGAAAATTTAGAAATAACTTGAGAGGCCAGGAGATGGCTCAGCTGGTGAATGCTTGCCAGCAAGCATGAGGACCTACTCTGGATCCCAGTGCTATGTAAATGTAAGAACCTAGGTTTAGCAGTATCTGTTTGTGTCATCTCTGAGGCAGACACAGGAGGCTCCTTAGGACTTACAGGCCTGTGAAAGACCCCATCTCCAAAAACAACAACAACAAAAGACGTGGGGCTCATTACAGGCTTGGCAGGTCCAGGCACTGGGCACATAGCCTGGCACCAAGTTCCACTGCACAGGTCACACACGTAAGGAGAGAACCCAACTCCACAGTGTAGATCTCTGCCCTCCACATGCCACCGCCCCACACACAGCACACGCACTCGTCCACCACAAATAGTAATAATAGTAAAAATACAGCAGAGGAACGACTAAGGGAGAAACCCAACACTGAGGCCCCGCCCCTCCCACATACAGGAGAGGGAAACCCCACAAAAGACAGCAAGGACAGAGGCCATGCTGGCTCGCCTTAACTGTTAGCATAACACAATCTGGAATCCTCGGAGAGAGAAGGATTACAGGGGACTGCCTACCTCAGGCTGCCTGTGAACGGGGGAGCCAGCCTCGTGGATGTGGGTGCTGTTCCCTGGGTCTGGGACCCATGGTGTACAGAGAGCGAACGTGAGGCGAGCATGGTCTGTGTTCAGGTACCTGCCCTGACTTCCCCACATGATGGCCTGTAGGTGAACCTAGACTGTAAGCTGAACAAAGCCTGCCTCCCTTAAAGCTGCATTTGTCGGGATATTTTATTACAGCAACAAAAATGAAACTAGCACAGACACACAGCAGGGAAGCCACCCGCAGACTCACCCTCAGCAGCTCCTCGGGAAGGTCCCCACCCTCGTTGATGCCTCGGTTCATGGTGATGAAGCGCTCAGCAGTGGGCTTGTCCCGCACATTGTGGTTGTGCAAGCTGGTGTTGAGCATGATGATGGCAAAAGACAGCACGTAGCAAGTGTCTGCAACGACAGTGGGGACAGCACATAGCACATGTCTGCAACCACAGTGGGAACAGCACGTAGCACATGTCTGCAACCACGGTGGGGACAGCCATAGCACATGTCTGCAACCACAGTGGGGACAGCCATAGCACATGTCTGCAATCACAGTGGGGACAGCCATAGCACATGTCTGCAACCACAGTGGGGACAGCACGTAGCACATGTCTGCAACCACAGTGGAGACAGCCATAGCACATGTCTGCAACCACAGTGGAGACAGCCATAGCACATGTCTGCAACCACAGTGGGGACAGTCATAGCACATGTCTGCAACCACGGTGGGGACAGCCATAGCACATGTCTGCAACCACAGTGGGGACAGTCATAGCACATGTCTGCAACCACGGTGGGGACAGCACGTAGCACATGTCTGCAACCACGGTGGGGACAGCACGTAGCACATGTCTGCAACCATGGTGGGGTGGGGAGGCTGGAGCTCACTGGTGTCCCCACATGGAGAGAGGGGCCGGAAGCAGTGCCAAGCTGCCTCCCAGGCAGGATGGCTGCTCACGTTGAGGGATGGCTCCCTACAGAGGCAGCAGGGGTAATGGGGAGCTATGGGTGGAAGCATCTCAACTTGGGCGTGGCAGGCTGCTGACCTGTGGACTGGAAGACCCCAGGGTTGCACAGGCAGTATCGGGACGCAAAGGCCTCCATCATGCGGTCGATCTTCTGCGCCTCTCCAGGAAGTCTGAAGCTCCACAGGAACTGCCTGTGGAAACAGGATGCTTCACTTGGTGACCCTTGGAGGACAGATCTGGCCAGGTCCTGAGCAGTTCTTGCCCCACACCACAGCAAGAGCATGGCCTGCTCAGGCAGTCAGAAGTCCCATGCAGGTAGCTGGTTTGCTCCTATCCCACAACTGAAGACAGCCAACTGCTCCCTTTTGTGTAACTAGGAACAATTCTTCCAGATCTGCTGTGGATGCTTTAAACTGGGCAGATCCGACACATTGTCCCTCATGTCACCACCTCCTACATGTACCAGACGGTCACCAGGGCCTGATTTATCCCCACAGCTGTCACAATTCTGACAGGATAAAGGGTCCGGCCCTCTCAGAACCTCTCACCAGAAGCCAAGGTCAGACAACAGCCAGTGCCCACCCACACCTTCCAGGACACAGCCATGGTGCGTGGTGTCACTCCTGACTCTAAGGACCAGGCCCAAGTCCAGAGACATTGCCGTCCTCAGAAGTCCTCTCCCAGTAAGGCCTCCACCGGATGCCTATGTGAAAGATGCTGTAGTTCCTGCCTGAATGTCTCCACCTCCTCCTTGCTTCACCTTCTCGGTCTGCATGGCACCTACCAGCACTCCCCGCCTGTCTGCCTAAGTACTGTGGACAAGGTCATGTGGCTGTCCTGCCCTGTCTCCTGGCCATGGGGCTCAGACCCAGCCGCTCTGAGAGGGCCATGTAGCAACGGCTCTGAATGAATGAGAACGCACGTCAGGCCTATAGGCTGGAGAAGACTCCTCCACTGCTCTGGGTCTTAAGACATGGCCACACAGTGACACCAGGGAGAAGAACCTGGGCTGGTTAAATAGGACGGTTTCCTCTGGGTGTGGCTACCACCCTCCCTGACACTGCCCCCACTACAGAGGGATTCCTGCTACAATCAGCCCCCCACTCAGCCAGAGTCTGGCTCAATAGCATCTGTAGTGAGAATTTTTGTTTCCTTACAAAACACAGAATGAGGAATGTGGTTCCATTTTAACCCCAGGGGTGGGGATATGATTTGCCTGGCACTCTGGTGGGGGCGTGGTCTCGCCAACTGAAGACAGTTTCTGTGACTGCGCGACATTTGACCTTCTGGAGATTTTTTTAGAGGGTTATAGATTCTAGAGCCCCAAGAGGCATGATGAGTTGTTGGTTGGTGTTGGTCATGGTTTAAGTAGTTGTGCACAAAGAAGAAATGAAGGAAGATGAGGAAGAAGAAGAAGAGGAGGAGGAGGAGGAGGAGGAGGAGGAGGAGGAGGAGGAGGAGGAGGAGGAGGAGGGAGGAGGAGGAGAACTAGATGATATTCCCTGACATCGAAGATCAAACTTGCCCCAAGGAATTTGATGGCCTTATCAGCAGGAAGGAATCCAACGATTTCACCCACTTTCTCTTTCCTTTGCTCTCTACCCTGTTTTTCTCCTGTGTTAGGGGGTAAAAAGGTGGGGAAAGGATGGAGAAAGATGGAAGAAAAACCCATAAAGTAGCCAAATACCAGCTACACGCATGACACGCCGATTCCTTTTCCCACTTTCATGACAGCAGTGAAGCCAGGCCCATCTCTGACACTTCCCGCTCTGCTCTATATAGTCACTAAGTGCCACTGACACGCTCTCCCTGCCCCGCACCCCTAGAGGCCAGTGGCACATCTCTGCCCCCACAGCAAAGGTCAGAATTCTTCCAGCAGCTCTTCAGACTCCAGGTTTCTCAGTCTCCCTCCTCGGGTCTGAGGATGGCCTCTGCATCCCACTGACGACCTCTTATCCAGCTTCACACTTTATCCCCACAGGAAGTTGTGTCTCTCAACAACACAACAGGAGTTAACGATGCCCGTCCTCCCTGCTCCTGCAGTGGACTCTGCCCCATTCTCAGGCAGCCCACCTACATCACTGGCAGACAGGAAAGGTGCTACAGGCCAGACACGGCCAGGACAGAATCCACTGGAGCAAGCCAAAGGCAGGCAGCAGCTCCTCACTGTGGCTGGGTCTGGTGGAAAAGCCATCTCTGGCTCTGTCCTCTTACTCTAAGGCAGACAGAGTGACCGGACAGGACCACAGTGGTGATGGCTATGCCATGGACTGGCCTTCCAGGTTCATCAGGTCTGTGATGGTTTGTGACGCTTGGCCCAGGGAATGGCACTATCTATACCCTTGTTGGAGTAGGTGTGTTACTGTGTGCGTGGGCTTTAAGATCTTCTTCCTAGCTGCCTGGAAGCCAGTATTCTGTAGCAGCCTTCAGATGAAGATGTAGAACTCTCAGCTTCTCCTGAACCATGCCTGCCTGGATGCTGCCATGCTCCTGCCTTGATGATAATGGACTGAACTTCCGAACTTGTAAGTCAGCGCCAGTTAAATGTTGTCGTTATAAGAGTTGCCTTGGGAATTGTGTCTGTTCACAGCAGTGAAACCCTAACTAAGACAAGGTCTGAGCCAACAGGATCTAAAACCAGTGACCTGGGGTCTTCAACACTCCTGTATGGGTTTCTGACAGAAAGCTTTCAGCCCAGGCTGAGCTGCTGAGCAGGGTGTCAACCGTGCAAACAACCCCAGAGGCAGGGGGAGAGATATAAAGATACACCAGACAAGACCAGCTATGTGTGCTTAGCTTACAGTAGGCGGTGACCCTACCAGGACAGTCCTGTTGCCTCTTTCTATACCAGCTGGTACACCACGGTGAAGTGACAGTCCAAATGCCAGGCTCCACAGAACAAGACACCAATGCACAAGACTAAAGACCCGGCAGCTGACTGGGCTGCAGAACATGCCATGGACACAACAGTACTGTGTGCTCAGGGCCATTCTCCTCAACTTACAGGTCAGAAGCCACAGGATGACATGTGATGACCTGAGGCCAACTCTAGTGACAACAGGCCAAGGAGACACGGAGGCTGTACCAAGCATGGCGTAGGAAGCGAAGCGCACGTATGCTGGGGTTAACCTCCACTGCCAACTTGATGGGACAGAACCACTGTGGAGACACACCTGAGGGTCTAACAATGCCCATGTTTCCAGAAAGGTTTAAATGAGGAAAACCTGTTCTGACTGTGGATGGCATCATCCAGGGACCAGAACCTACCCCTCCTACCTCCCACACCCACAAAACCTGCAAGAGCAAGAAACCGCTCTCTGTTCTTACCGCAGAAGGATCTGTCTCTTTGCTTTCTGGACCCCACCGTGCTATCTGGCTCTGCTGCTTGAAAGCCGTGCAGTAGCCAGGAGCCTGTAATTCTCCAAATAAAGCCATAGGGAGGGTACCTCACCTCAGCTTCCTTTCCACAAACCTGTCAACATCTTTTCTTGTCTACATGTATACCTCATGCAGTTGCTATGCCTTCCCCATCGTGGCAGACTGCACCCTCCAACTGTGAACCAAAACAAGGCCCTCCTCAAGGCACTTCTTAATCAGGACACTGTGTTAAGAGCAGCAGGCACGGTTAGAGCAAGTGCCAGGCATCGTCAGAATGAAGGACAGCAGAGACTGAGAGGGTGCAGCGCGTGCAGTCCACCCGAGCGAGTCTGGTTTCTGCCTTGGGCTGCTAAGTGTCACACAGGAGAGGGCACAAAGGCTGAGCTGCCAGAACTGAAGGACTCCTGGGGAGTCCATCAGAGTCACCTGAGGCCATTCCGCGGCTCCTGCCACCGCAGCCTTCCCATTCCTCATGCTGTGAGGCAAGCACTCACCTTAAGGCCTGGACAAGGTTGAGATCAGCAAACTCGTGCAGCTCAACAAAAGCCTGAAGAACTTTGATGTTAAAATCATCTCTAGGAAAGAACATAAACAGGACGAAGGCCTTACACCGAGTGCCTTGGAGAGAGAGAGAGCCTTGGCAGGCCTTCCAGGTAACAACAGCAGACAGCAGGCAAGCACACTCTTCACTGTAATTTCCTTTTCAGAGTTTTTGTTTCTTTTGTTCTTTTGAGACAGAGTCTCTCGATAGCCTGGAGAAGGCCTGGAACTCAGGAACCTCCTGCCTCCACCTCCCCGGGGCTGAGATTATGGGCATCTACCCATGCGCCCAGCTTTCAGTCTCAAGGCAAAGCACCCTGAGAGGCTCTCTGGAAGTGTTTCCTAATAGACAGGAGTTGGAAAGGAGTCCACCCCAAACCTTCAATTCATCTTCAGGCCAGCTCTACATACGACAGACAGGTGGTGAGGCCCAGCAATCCGGAATCCTGGAACCTTCACAATGTCCCCGAGCAGGGTCCTAGCATAACCTGGCTTCATTAGTGGGTTTGAGCATAAGGACAGGGAAGGCCATAGACCATCCAGTGCACTAGGCCAGGCAAATGGGGAAAAGATGTATGGGGGGGGACGTATTTTTCTTTGGAGGGGGTGAGATCAGGTCTCATTCTGTAACCTGGACTGGCATGAAACTATATAACCCAGGAACTATAACCTAGAGAACACATTGGAATCCTCCTGCCCCAGCCTTATGAGTTCTGGGATTACCAGCACAAACCCTAAGTGCAGTCATACTAGTTTTTAGACGTTAAACATGAAAATATAAGAAAAGGCTTAAACAAACTCTGGAGAGGAAGCATGGTAGTGCTCTCTCCAGGGCCCTTGATGGCTCCTTAGCCTGAATCCCCAGAAGGGGGCATGCTGAGACCTTCCCAGGAGGCATGTAGGCCTGTCCCCGCAGGTCACAGAGGCTGACTTGAGTCCCCAATCTTACAACACACTTGTCAGATGAGCCACAGGTCAGTGTGGAGGGAGCACAGTGGCAGTCAGGCCAGGGCTGCAGCTAAGGACAAAGCCTATGGCCACAGCAGCACCGGAGTCTCTGGGAGTGGTGGGCCCAGCACTAGGGGTTGGGATGGGGCAGTCAGACAGCAGGACTTCTTTCTATCTCAGCTGTGTCTCATCAGTAAGATTCAATGCTGCTCTTCAGGGATCTGCCCCCACCTCTGTCTCTCTGGTTCTTCAAGACAGGCTTTCTCTGTGTAGCCCTGGCTGTCTTGGAACTCACTCTGTAGACCAGGCTGGCCTCAAACTCAGATCTGCCTGCCTCTGCCTCCCAAGTGCTGGGATGAAAGGTGTGCAGCACACTTCCAGCTTTTTTCTTTTCTCTTTCTTCCCTCTTTCATAATAATACTGTCTGAAGAGGAGTTTGAGCCCAGAACACACCTCGCACAGGTGATCAACTGATCTGTCAAAGTGCCCTCGCGCACACACGCACACACACACACACACACACACACACACACACACACACACACACGCACGCACATTTACATTTGTAAAATCATTCTGTGACATTCAGTTTACCTCATCTTCTTTAATTGCTCAAGCTTGGGGCACTAAACCTAAAAAGCTCTTGCAAGAACAGGATCGTGATGATTTGTCCCTGTTCTTTCTAAGCATTTAAAGCTTCCCGTCTGTGTCTTGGACCCCTCTTACCTCCATGCTTAGTGAAGAGGTGATGTTGTCTCTCGCAGATGTCACCTGCTGAGGTCATTCCTCCCTCCCTCAGGTGTCTTGTGATGTGTTGAAATCATTTACTAGTGAACATTTACTAGCTGTTCATTTCTCAACTCTCAGCCCCATTCTATCACCTTCTGGACTACGTTGGTATTTGTTATTTGTGTGTATGGACGGCAGGGAAGAGGGAAGGCACAGTGACTTCAGTTACAGCAGAGGTCGGAAAAGGACCCCAGGCTCCCAGGGAGCCACTAGATGTGGGTGTCACAACTACAACTCAGGTCGTCAGCAGAGCTCCTGCCTGCTGAGCCAGCTCTCCAGCCCCACAATCCTCCACAAGCCTGTTTTTATGTCAGTATAGCACTTTATTGACTAGTATAATTTAATTTTATTCTGTAACCTTAAAGTGGTGTTTTGAATTTTGTTCTTTTTCAAGTCTGTGGCTATTTTGATCCCTAGAACCTTCCCCGTGGAATTTCAGAATGGGTTTGTGGACGTGTGTGAAGAAGCCAAATGGGGCTTTGGTAAGAGGACGGGATCTGCCCATCATGATGGAGAGCACTGACTGCAGCAAGGCTCCTTCCCAATCCATCAACACGGGCTAGGTTTCCGTCTCCTCAGATCTCTACACTGACTGAATCCTCTCAGGCTGCAGGCTGTCTGCACGCCTTCTGTTAATTCCCTCCTGGTCGCTGGCTGATGTGAGCCTGGCTGTGGTACACAGAGCCTGATTCCCACAGCCATGCTGAGCTTGGTCACTCTTAGTCTGCGGTGTCCTGGCTAGTTGTATTGTCTGCTTCACACAATCTGGACTGACTGGGTAAGGGGAACCTCAATTTAAGAACTGTATCTATCAGGCGTGTCTTGATCAATGGCTGTCCACTGTCTGGAGGACTGTCCCTAGGCAAGCAAGCCTGGGCTACAAAAGAAAGCTGGCTGAACAGTGGAGCTGGCCCTGAGGGCATGAGGGTTGGAGAGCTGGCCTTGCGTCCTGTCATGGCAGTATTAGGTGGCCTGGCTAGGGCCATGCTAGAGAGCTCGCCCTGGTGGTGTGGGTGAGGGAGAGCTGCACACTGCCCAGCTCAGCTACCACCCAGGCCCAGGTCCACCCCAGGATCCACCTCATCTGTGAACCATGAAGGGTCGGTCCTGCCGATCCAAAGCTGCAGGATCTCCATGACACAGGGCAACAACAGATAACTAGGAGTCCTGGTAGGAAGTCAATATGGTTGGTGTACAGAAGCCAGAGACCTCAAACCAGGGACTCATTGCATTGAACATTCTCAAGTGAAGATGTGTGGACAGAGGGACACACTGTGACACTCTACAGCTTCCGTGGTGAGACGTTTTCTGTGCTTTGTTTTGTTGATTTCTGTTTGTGTTTTTTCTTTAGGCAGGGGGAGGTTGCAAAGGCAGAGGGTGGATATGAGGGGATGGAGAGATCAGTGGGACTGGGGTGCATGGTGTGGAACTGTCAAAGAATCAATAAAAGTTTAAAATAAAGACCAGACAGCCAGCTGAGCCTGCGGCAGCGAGTAAGCCAGAGAGCACAGTGCTGCCCCGCGTCCTGCGTAAGTTCCTGCTCCGGCTTCCTGCAGCAATAGCTGAGACATAGGTGTGTATGTCAAATAAATTCTCCCCTGCCCAGTCGCTCTTGCTCTGAGTATTTTATCACAGCACAGAATGAAATCAGGACACCGTGTACATTAAGTATGGTGAGTGCATGCCTGCTTGCAGGTGTTGGTGCCTGGGCATGCTTAGCTGCATATGTGCTGAGCCCAGAGGCTTAGCTGCATATGTGCCGAGCCCAGAGCTAATGCCTCAACCGCTTTCTGCTTTACTTTCTGAGGCAGGGTCCTGCACTGACTCTGCTACACTAGCGACCCGACTTGCCCTGGGTACCTCCCCACCCCCACTTCCTGGCCCCCACCCACCCGCTCGCTCTCGGTTGTCTGTAGGATTCACTCTCTGTGCATCTGCAAACAGTTCCACCTCTGCCTCTCCAACAGGCACTGCTTTTCATCTGTTGCCTATGTGACCTGGCCAACAGCGGCAGTGGCAGCCTCACACCACACGGAGGAGCAGGAATAAGAGCAGGCGGACTTCCTGTCCTACCCTCACCATCGGGCCGGACATGCGCTGTGCTGCTGTGTTGAAGGAGATCCTGTTTAGTGGTTTATCATGAAACAGTGTTGCCTTAGTCACATTTCCTGAGGTGTCCCCATGAGTTTTGCTGTTTACTCTAATGTGTGTGCCACCATGACCAGCTTATGCAGTGCTGCCCAGGACACTCTATTTGCCTGGCCCTGAATTAACGTGTGTGTGCGCGCGCGCGTGTGTGTGTGTGTGTGTGTGTGTGTGTGTGTGTGTCTGTGTGTGTTGCTCAGGATGAGTCAGGGCCTTATGCATGTGAAGCAAGCACTGTACCACTAAGCATCACTAAAGCTCGGTAACCGACTCGACTGAACTAACTGCCCAGGGCTGGAAATACCAGAGTCAGCAAATAAATGAGTAACTGAACACAGACCATCACTACAGACTGTGTGGGCATGGGTCAGCCCATTTCACTAGAGACTGTGTGGGCATGAGTGAGTCCTTTTGGTACATAATCTCCACTTAGGGATAAGTCTGATTTGCTAATTTCTTTTTAAAGAATCACATCATTTCTATAGGCATAAGATCCTTGTTTGTGGCTTTGGGCTCTCAGCGTCTTGTTTGGGTGTCAGCTGACCTCCCTGAATGAGTTGGGAACGTTCAATTGGGTATTTTAGGAATAAGCCGGAAGCAGACCTGCCCTGACCAGGCAATGTTGGGCTTTAGATGCTCCCCTCTTGGCACCCGCTGCTGTCATCTTCCTGCCTAGCCTCAGCTAAGCACAGTAGACAGCTCTTCAGGAAATGGTTTTGTCCCTGTAGTCCCAGCCTTAAAGGCAGGGAAGAAGATGGATGTGAGGCCAGCCTAGGCTACACACACAGCAAGACCTGATCTCAGAACTCAACAAAGACAAGCAGACTAAACCACCAGCAGACGGATCTTTAGCTGAGCTGAGAATGTCACCTCAGGTGACAGGAGACAGACCCTTGAGAAGACTGGGATATTTGTGGGAAAGCCTGCAGAAGGTGAACATGCTTTCACAGGCCAGAAGGGGATGACATGGTGACACAGACCACCTGACCCTCAGTCACTCACTCTTTCTTCTACTGTATGTGCTTCTGCTGAGTATCTAAGAAGCCCTGTGAGGTTCAGGTCATCAAGTTCACCCCACACTTCCTAAGTAGGTCTTTGGTCTACTTTAACATTTGGTGCCTTAAGATCCCAAATGCCAGGTGTCCCAGTCCCTGTCCTCACTCGGCCCCGAGCAACCTGGGGTCAGCACCTCTGTCCTACAGCCTGCAGCTTAGGGCTTGAGAGCCTCCTCACTTACCTCTCACCCAGGTAGTCTCCGATGACGGTCTTGTTCAGGCCTTCTCCTTTGTACAGAAACTGGGCGACATCCTCTGGGGAGCTCTGCAGCAGGTCGTTCTCAATCAGGAACTGAATGCCCTGAGGAACAATGTGGAGTGGAACACGCAGGTCAGCAGGGTGCTCACGATCCATTTCAAAGTTAGAAACAGGTTTTATGCAGTAACCTGACAGGTGCAGACACAGTGAAAGTGCCAGAGACTGGTGAAGCCCACATGGTCTGGTTTCCAAGACACCATATTGTGTTCATCCATTCAAGGAAGAGTCACTGTGCTTGTCAGGCATTATAGAAGCAGTTAAAAAGTAACGTCAGATTTGTAAAGCTTAGGGAAAACATCTTGTTCCTGCTGCACAGAACCGCGCTGTGCTGAGAGTTGCTGTCGGTCGTGTAACCCAATCCCCGCCCCTAGCCACCGATCTCTTGAAAGCCTTGTTTTTCTATTTTATGTACGCGACTGCTTGGCCTGCATGCATGCCTGTGTACTGCGTGCAAGCCTAGCACCTGTAGATGCCAGCAGGTGGAGTCCCTGAAGGTTTAAGCTGCCATGTGAGTGCTGGGAATCAGCCTTGGTCCTCGGGAAGAGCAGCTGAGTCATCTCTCCAGCAGCCCTTCCCCGCCTTTTAAACAAGAATTTGGAACTTACTAAAATTTAACTTCTATTTACTTATGTGTGTGAGCCCATGAACTGGCCATAATCCGAGGACAATTTGCCACGGACTGGATCTTCCTACAATGGTGTCCTGGGGATGGACCTCAGGTGGAGGTCAAAGGACAGCCCTCAGTCTCTCTTCCCCCTGAACCCTGGGGATGGATCTCAGGTCTTCAGGCTTGTGGGGCTGTGCTGTTTTCTGATCTTCCCACTCTGCCCCAATGCCCCAACTCAACCCTTCTACTCTGCCACCTTACCCGAAAGAACTGCTTTACAGCACAGCACTGCAGTACAAATGAGCTTATGACACCGACCTGGGCAAGCTGACATGAATGGAAGCACGTAGGGACGCCTTCTACTGCCTTCCTCTTTCTTTCTACTTTGAAGTCCATGCGGTGACCAGTACCACAGCATCCCTCATATGAGGGAAAGACTGAGATAAGCATCTTGCTCCTGTCACTCGGAAGATACTTATTGCCATAGCAACTATATGAGAAAATAAACTCCATTGTGTATCCAATTAGGGGGTGGGGGGGTTCTGTTACCTGAAGCCAAAAACATGATAACTGGCCCACTGCCCTGATCTTACACCAGCCAAACACATGCCCGCTTGAAGAACTCGTAAAACGCAGCTGGCAGGTTTGAGAATGGGTCAGCGGCACGACACCATCTCACAAGACTTCCAGGACCCACCACGATAGCAAAGCTTCACCTCTCGCACAACTTGAGAGCTGGCTTACACGAAGCTACCTCATACCAGGGCTGGGGAGAGCACATGGAATTCTGCTATCCATGTGCCAAGAGGCGTTTCTACAAATTCAGAGAGGCTTTTCCAGCTGAGACTACCAGGCCTCAGCCTGCTATGGCTTCCTCACACACCCACAGTCCATCTGGCAGCCGTATTTAGCATTTCCAAAGACTTCAGACAGCAACAGACAACCAGTAAGGGAAAGGATAAAGATACAAGATGGAAGCTGCAACTAGGAGGAAAGAACAAACTGAGGAGAGGCTCACAGACCTGGGACCCAGCAAAAGACAGCACAGGAAAGAGCACACGTGTGAACACATGCGATCGTGTGTGCACGATGCAGACGTGGATGCACACGTTTCGTGCTCGTGCACAAAGGCCCCACACTGTTGCCATGCCTTCCCTGACTCTTCTTTATCTTTAATTGATTGAGGCAGGACTCCCACTGAGCCTAGAGCTACCAAGTCCAGTCCGTCTATTTAGCTACTGACTCAAGGCTCCCCTGTCTCTGCCTCTCAAGTGTGGGGCCCCTATGCCCACTCCGGTTTTATGTGGGTTTGGACGATCAGCCTCTGGTCCCCAAGCTTGCACAGCAAGCTCCATATCCACTGAAGCCATCTCTCCATCCCTAGGCAGGGATATTTTCATTCTGCTTACGCAAAGTTTAAAAAGAGAAAACCTAATTTTGGTGACAGTATGGGATACCCGGGGGAATGGATTTGAGAAACAGTGGCCCCAGAAAGGTGGCCTACAATGTTCTGCAAGTACAGTTTGTTCTGGGTTGAGGGTTTTGTTTCTTAATTTGTCAGGAGGCTTCAAGACTTACATTTAAAATTTGTGGGCCATTTAAATCTGACAGTCCTACGTTAACTCTTGTGTGTTTCTGGTAAGAATGGGAAAGAGCATGTCACCTGGGTGCTCCTGTGAAAGTCACACACACTCTGCACACTCCGCTGTGGCCATGGGAACACACCTGTGCTGGAGTACGGGCTAAAACCCACCCCCACTGCTGCTGTGTGACGAGTTCTCCAACCATCCAGGTGAGGAGAATTAGGAGTGCTCAGAGATGGTAAGCCAGCGGCCAGCAGGACACAGGGCAGGGATACCCTTGGAGCTGGCAAGGGAGGGGCAATAACACAGGACGTTAAGACAGGAGTTGACTGTCTAACACCTCAGCGTCAAAGGTCAACACTCCAGCATTTTAGAGCCCTTGCTAAGAATATTAGGATTCATGAGACTAACTGTAAATATAAACTGGTAAGTCTTGCTACTTGAAATCTTCCAAGGACAGGGAAGAAGGCATCTGAAAGCACCTGGGATTTTGGAACAAAAGGCTCATGGAAGTAGAGTCTAAAGTGGGTCTGATCCGGGCCTGGTTTCTGGAAACTCCTTTCACTCACACTATGATAGCAGAGGTTGAGCTCAGAGAGCTCGATGACCCCTAGGCAGACACAGATAGTCCCAGGACCCTTACGAGGTTCTTCTCATCTTTGTCCTCTGGCTTTTTCTCCCCTCCTACCTCCCTGGGCTTCCAGGGTCTGTAGTCTCAAGCCTGAGTGCCAGACCCTGGAACCCCAGGTCTCTGTCCTGAGCCTCCATCCTCCTAAAGAACTAGGTCACTGTAACAGCTGACCTTGACTGTTAACCGGCCAGCACTTAGAAATCACCTAGGAGAAAAGCTTATCTATGTGGGAGTGTCAGAGACTTTAAACTGAGACGGGAAGCCCCCCCCCCTTGAATGTGGAGCACCCCTTCCATAGGCTGGCTGCCTGGGTTGAATAAAAAGGAGAAGGCTAGCTGAGTGCCAGCATTCGTGTCTCATGACTGTGGATGTGGTGTGAGCTTTGGCCACCATGCCTTCCCATGATGGACCTGTGAGCCCACGTGACCCTTCCTTCCTGAGGTCTATTCTGTCAGGCACTTTGTCAGAGCAGCAAGAAAAGGAATCAATACAACTGTTTGGGGAGACATAAGGAAGTCACAACAAGATCATTTCTGGCTTATGTCACAGAAGAGACACAAGGAGGACAAAGGGTTCCCTCTGCAAGAGACACAAACCCTAATCATGGGAAACGGAGCTGCAGGGGAGTTCAGGGCAGAGGCCTATGATGGTTAATCTTGTCAATGTGACTGGACTGAGACACACCTAGGCCACTGAAGGATATGGGTGTCTGTGTGTTTCCAGACATCATTAGACTAGACTAGTTGTTTGAGGGTTCTGACCTCATTAATGTTAAGATTCTTCAAGGTGGACAGGGTGAGGGTAGCAGAGCTGTGGAAGATAGATAGAGGAAGTGGGCTGATGGAGGCGTGCCTTTGAAGAGTCTATCTGGCCCCTTCCTGCTGCTTTTCTCTGCTTCCCATCTCCATGAGAAAAGGGCCTCTGCCACACCTCCCACCAAATAACGTTCTGCCTTCCCTCAGGCCCAAAGTATCCAGATGACTGTGGCTGAAACTCTAAAACCAGGGGCCTAATATAATCTTTTTCCTTTAGATTCTGCCCCCTGGTGAAATGTCTGAAGCAGACAAAACACATGTGGAGTCAAAAGCCAGAGACCAAGCAAGTGGGTGTAAGAAAGGCTCCACCAGGAAGAGACACAGGAAGGAAGCAGAGGACAGCAGAGCTTTGAGCTCAGTGATGAATGTCTTTAAAAGGGCAGTTAGGCCAGGTGTGCCGGCACAGACCTGCAACCCTGCCACTTCAGAGGCTAGGTTAGGACGGTCCCGAGGTCTAGGCCAGCCTGGACTACACAGTGAGAGGGAAGGTGCACAGAGACTGGAGGCTATGTTCACAGCTAAGGAGCACCCGCTGTCAATCACCTGCAGGTAGGAGAGAGGCCTGGACAGACTCTCCGTCCAAGTTTGAAAGGCATTCTGCTTGGACCTTCAGCTTGGACTCCGTCTCCCGCATGAGGATATATTTCTGTCTTAAGTCATCTAGTTTGTGGTCATTTGTTACAGAATGTATAGGGTACTACACATTAAACAATTACTTAAAAAAGAAATCAAATGTTTCACTAATAAAAAATTTTTTTTTGAGACAGAGTTTCACTGTGTAGCCCTGGCTTGTCTGGAACTCACTTTGTGGCCCAGGATAGCCCTGAAGTGAGTGATCTGTCTGTATCTGCCCTTTGCCTCTGCCTCCTGAGTACTGGGATAAAGGCCTGTGCTAACACACTCAACAGAAAAGTTAATATTAAAAGAAGTCAACAGCAGAAATGGGAGCGCACACTAAGCCTTTCGCCTCTTCTAGTCTCTTCATTTCAGCCGTAGTCTAAGGGCATCTGCAACGGAGCGGTGCTGCTGGGCGTCTTTGTGTGTTTACCTGCTTTGCCTCCATGAATGTCTGTGCACCACGTGCATGCTTCAGGTTGTCTGGAACCGGAGTCACAGTGGATGTGAGCCACCCTGTGAGTGCTGGGTCTCCAACCCGCAAGTGTTGAACCACTGAACCATCTCTCCAGTCTGGGCTGGCATTTACTTCTAGCCTAGGTAATTTAGCCAAGTCCAGTTCCAGGTGAGCAATGGTCTGTTAGGACTTCCTCCTCCATGTCTTAGCTGGTAGATTTTCTGGGTCTTTCGGAAGAAAGAGTTTGTGAAAAGATCCCACTGTGCAGCCCAGGCCACCATGCCTGTCACGATCATCCTTCTTAACTTCCCCTTTCCTAGGAACTTGTAAAGCTTATTCCATCCCCAAATCTTGCCATTTAAGCCTCATGAACCTACGAACACCTAGGACACCTCCGCTGTTTCTGTCCTCCTCTTTTCTCCTGTCTTATAAGACAAGCTGAGCAAATCTGGGCTCCTAAATACATTTTTTTCACATAACCGTTTCTTGTTTAGATTTGGGTTTCTTCTCATCTCTTTTGTGGCTGTTTTAGGAGACTGTCACACTCTGTGGTCCAGGCTGATCCTGAACTTTACGACCCTCCTGCCTCAGCCTCCTCAGTACAGAATTACAAACATGAGCCAGCACCCACGGCTCTGTGCGCCTCCTGTTTTCTGGCTGTTATTTCTTGTTTTTAGGTTTATCTACTCGGTTTCTCAGTGAATAATCCGACAAGGTCTTAGTGACTAACTTTTTGAGTCCCTGCTTTTTTTCACTTGGGACAGTCTGGACAGAGTTCTCAGTTTTAAATCATTTCTCTTCTTAAACCTTAGAAGATACTGTTTCGCTACTGTGCCTGACACGGCATTCTCTGGTAATTCAGCTCCAGACTTCCTTGATCTAATCAAACCTTTCCTGATTTATTTATAAACCCCAGTGCTACTTGTAGACTCCAGCCCACTGAACAAAACCAATGCTCCTTGCTTAAAGTGTCACCACTCAGAGGCTGACAGTCCCTCCTACCTGAGCCTAGTCACTCTGGCATTTCCTTGTGCTTTCATGAGGTGACATGGCGCTGTAAGACACAGGCATAGTGTTCTGGGCTACAAAGTGAGATTTTCTGTGGTGTCTATGGACTAAATGTGTATGTTCCTCAAGGCTCACACACTGAGGGCCAAACCTGCCACAGCCAGTGCAGACAGAGATGGCGGGGTAATTAGACTGAGACAAGTCCATCTGGGCGAGGTGCTGGGGTCTGACCGCTTGTTCCACAGCTTCGTCACATGAAGACTCAGAAAGCAGGCTGCTCTCTGCACTGAGAAAAGACCTCGCCGAATGCAAGTGTGTGAGCACCCGTGGGCTCAGACATGCAGGCTGGAGAACCACGAGAAGAAATGTCTGTGGCTTCGTCCCCGGCTTGGGTGCTGTGCTCATTTATACGCACGTCAGTGTATGCATCCCAGGCTGGCCTCCAGCTGGCTTTGTAGGTCAAGACGATGGCAGTGAGCTCCTGATCCTCTGGCCCTCCTGTCTCTACCTTCCAGCACTGGGCTGACAGCCTCGCTCCACCGCCTGGCTTTCAGTGTGTGCTATGTCGTTGCAACAGCTCAAGCTGACTAAAGCAATTATCACAACCAAGTCCACAATACCAAATGATTTTGTTTTAACCCAGCAAAAAAAATCCATGTGCAGACTAAATGAGCTTTTGCTGTTATAGAACAACTTAATTATAAATAGTTGAATAGAACCAATAATTAACATAAAATGCATAAAAATACTTTCAAGTCAAAAGGGACACAAGATGAACCCACAAGGCAATTCACCACAGCCTGACGAACACGATTCCTTTGAAGGTGGTGGGCAGACTCCACAGGGCTAACTAGACTGGACCTGGAGCTCTTGGCACCCCAGACCGTGAGGAGCCTTAGGTCCAGGTGCTTGTGACAAACTGAAACATCGACTCCACCTTTTCACAAGGCCCTGGGAGTCAGCCATTTGCATGCTGCAGGCCGGAACTATTCTCTCACCTTTTTGGGGTCCATGTTGAATTTCTTTCTTCCCATGGCTATTTGCTTGTTCCTCTGTGTCGTTTTGCTATTGGTTTTAGACAATTTTGAAAAATCATTAGTATTTCACAGAGTACAGCAGAATCACACCCTCCTGTTCCTTTCCCATCTCAGGTCAACCTGGGTCACAGAGCAGCGGTGTCCCACAGACCCCACCGCCCCGCACAGGTGACACTGCTGCTGAGGTGTTTCTCATGAACAGAAAGGCTTCTTCAGAAAGGCTAACGGTGAAAGGCAGGGCCTTTCTGAAAAGGGATTTGAGAGCACTGTTCCCATGATACAGAACGTTAACTCAGAGTCCCTGTGCTTAGTCCCAAACCTACAAAGTTGGTGAGGACACAGGAGCAGAAGGAAGGACGACCAAAGGCCCTGACTTCCCAGTGCAGCCCTCGCACCCGCCACAGTCTCCGGTAGGGAGTGGGTGCAGCCAGAGGGGGGTGGCGGGAATAAAGAGGGGAAGGAGCCTCAACGCGGTCTCGCGCACATTACCTCTCCTCCACTGAAGTCAGGTTGTCAATTTCCGTCATCACTTCTGCAATTTCATATTTCAGCCTCTGTCAGAAAAGAAGGAACCAGGTCATGGGCATCTTACCCATCCTACACTCATAGGCTCAGAGACACCCTGATCCTCTCCAGGCATGAGCTTGCCCAAAGACTCACGAGCATTACAAGGTCAAACCCAACATCTGTACCAGCAAGGCAGACTCAGTGTCAGAGGCACAGAGAACACAGTCATGCCTGCACACTCATGCACACACACTTGTTCACACTCATGCACACACACTTGTTCACACACATGCACACACTCATGCACATGCACACTCATGCGTGCCCACACGCAATCTCCACCTCTCATCACATACACCACAGAGGTCCAACTAGGCAGGCTCTTAAGTAACTGTACGAAAAACCAAGAAGAAAGTAAAAAAACAAAAGCATGTAGAGGTGAGCAGGGTCCTTAGCTAAATCATGCAGTGTCACGCATGACCTGAGGCATGGGTAGCCTGCACTCTGAGGGAAGCAGAAACCTAGAAATGTCTAGGTTGACATCAGGTTTGCCACCAGTCTCATGATTGTCACTTCATAAAGATGAAAGCCCCTGGAGCTAGAGAAATGGCTGAGAAGTGAAGAGCTGTGCTACTCTCTTCAGAGAACCTAAGCTCAGTCTCCCCACACATCAGTTGGCTCACAAGCACTCAAGCCCAGCTCCCGGGGATCCACTCCTTTGGCCTCTGTGGGCACCTGCACCCATGGGCATTTACCCACACATATACAGAATTTAAAATAATAACACTTTAAAGTGACGATTAGTTATGATTCCTTCTAAAAGAGTGACATGAAGCCCACTCATGTTGGACAGGGTCCAACTCAGAGACATCAGAAAGAGAGGGGACAGAAAAGGTTCAATCCCCACTGGCTGGCTTCCCTGCCTCTCTGCAGTCAGAGTTCAGGGACGAGTCCATGCTATTGAGTGTATGATCACTTCTGTCCACACGACGTCCATTCTTACTCTTAGATAAAGGACTTCTCTGCTTTGCAGAATTTTCCAAGAACGAGGGCCAACCTTACAGCCAAACAGGCACCAATTACCTCTCAAGTACAAAGACATTTTATTCAGAACCCCATTATGTGTGTGCCAGCAAGTTCAGACGTAAACAGTTCCTAGAAAGGAGTCATTGTCTAGGACAAGGCCTGGGCTACATCGAGTGGCCTGTGAAGCAACATTTACTTTGGCAATGACAATGACTAGGAAGCTTCTCAAACAGAGCCACACGACTGTCTTTCCTGAGGAAGCTCCACACCAAGGACCCGGCCTCTGACTGGTGTCTGAGGCATCACAGATCCCCAGCTCTGAAACTGTAGCTTCCCCCATCTCCTGCCCTGTGGGGTTCCCTCCGCCCTGGCCTCTGAGTCAAGTACACAACTGCAGGGAGGCCATGTTTATCCATTGGTTTTATTTATCTTTGTTTACATTTGTTATTCTGCTCTTACCAAGTAGGCACACGATATACAGTGAGAATCTAACAAACATGCTTGTCTGCCCATTCAAAGGACACCTCTCTAAGAGCCTGGAGTAACAGACACAGAAAAGGGCTTTGTATCCGGCTGTTGCCACTGTTTACGCCAACAACTCTGAGGCCACATGGCAACTCCTGGGAATGCTAGTCCCACCAAGGTTAGTGCCATCCCACAGGGCTCGTGCTGTCTGGGATGGACAGTCTCTGCCACAGCAGCCTTAAAGCTCCATCTCTTCTTGTCTCTGTGCTTCCAATGCACACAGACGGAAGACTCAATCTCACATGCTCCTGAAGCTGCCCCACGCAGTGGTCCACACAGACGAAGACCAATCTCACATGCTCCTGAAGCTCCCATGCAGTGGTCCACACAAACGCAAAGGCTAGTTTTACCTCAATGTCATCAATAAGTTCCTTTTTCCTTCTACGGATGTCCAAAAGCTCTTCTCGCTCTTCTAATGACAGGTCTTCAGGCACTGAAAAGAAGAAAGAAAGGAAGAAAGAAAGGAAGGAAGGAAGGAAGGAAGGAAGGAAGGAAGGAAGGAAGGAAGAAAGAAAGAAAGAAAGAAAGAAAGAAAGAAAGAAAGAAAGAAAGAAAGAAAGAAAGAGGTAGGTAGGTCAATAACTTTGGGGAACCTGGTAAGGCTAGGTCAGGTTGGGAGGCCCCTGACCTTCCTGACCCACCCCACAGAGGCTGCCTGCTTCTCTGGAGGAAAACAGAAGCTAAAGGGCACCAACCACCTCTGTGCACACCTCACCCTACCACCCTGCCGCAATGCAGATTATCCCGCCCCAAGCTTTATCACAGACTTTCCCTCCCCCCACAGAGCCCCAATGAGCGGG
The DNA here is from genome assembly GCF_011064425.1 of Rattus rattus. Taxonomy (NCBI): domain Eukaryota; kingdom Metazoa; phylum Chordata; class Mammalia; order Rodentia; family Muridae; genus Rattus; species Rattus rattus. Next base: position 9,438,867 of record NC_046169.1, read on the forward strand.
TACTATGGTGGGGTACTTCTCTGTATCCTCTTACAGGCTGTAGTGCTAAGACAGACACAGATGCCAACCAGCGCCCAGCAGAGAACAGTAGGCAAGGCTATCCTGCCTTTCTCAGTCTCTCACGGACGTGCTACATGTGTAACACACAAAACAGAAACACGAACGTGAGAAAGGTCAGGGTGGTTACACTCTGGGGACTGAGAAGTGCAGTGGGAAGTCAGCAAGGTGCTGGCCGCCCACACTCTGCCCCCCCCTCCAACCTTGTAGAATTCGGGGCTTTCTTAGGCATAACTATGAAAACACGTGCCCTGATAAAATACCTTGACAAAACCATACTAAAGGAGACAGGGTGTATTTGCCCCACAATTCCGATCCATGTGGTAGGAACACCATGGGGTTTGAGCACACACATTCACAGTCAGGAGCAGAGAGAGTCCATGTGACTGTGTGACTGTGTAACCGTGCTAGCGCACAGTTTGCTCTTGTCACTCACCTGGACCTGGCCTGTGCATGAACTGGTGCCACCCACACTCACTGGAGGTCTTCCCCGCCTCAACCCAATCCCAAAATTCCCTCACAGCCATGGTCACAAACCAAGCTAATCTAGAGAATTCTTCACTGAGACTTTTAAATGTCAAGTTGGCAATTAGAACTTCACCAACAGGCTGAAGAGATGACCCAAGGTTAAGAGCACTGGCTGTTCTTCCAGAGGACCTGGGCGCTGTTTGCAGCACCCACGTGGTGGATAAAAACTTTAACTCCAGCTCAAGCGGATCCACACCCTCACAGAGACATGCATGCAGGAGAAACACTGATTCACATAAAATAAACAAACCATTTAAAAAAAGAAAAACTAACCACTGTGGGCATATTAATACAAGTCATCATGAGAACAGTGAACACAGAATTTATAATAAGCAGGTCCCCTACGGGAGGGAAGGAAATGCACATGGAGAAAGCTGGGGAGCAGGAAATCTGTGACATCACTACCTCCTTCTTCCTCTCCTTGCCGCACACTGAAACACGAATGGTATCTCAGCAGTGTCCTTAGGTAACCTTCTATGCTAAGGAAGGGTTACTGTTCTCCACAAAACCTGGGCCCTCGGAACACCATGAGCCCAGCCATTATTATCCCTATTCCTAACTGAGGCCAAGAGAGACTGAATGATTTTCCCTAGGGAAGAGATACTGAAGACAGAATGGAGTAGAAAGATGGCTCAGCACTTAAGAGTAGTCGCTGCTCTACCAGAGCCTCAGAGTTTGATCCCAGTACCCACATCAGGGAGTTCACAAGTGTCCCTGACTGTGATTCCCAGGGGTTACAGGCTCTTTGTAGAGTCACTGGATGGATAGATGGACAGACAGACACACACACATACACACTCACTCACCTAGATAGATAGACAAACAGACAGACAGACAATCTTTTAAAGAGAAATAACAGTCTACAATTCAATGTATCTGGTAAACAAGAGCAGCACAATCCAAGATGTTCAACACATGCCAATCATGACAAACTTAGACTTCCGCAAGGTCTCTGGAACCAGAGTCTTCCTTCTGCCTTGCAAAGCGCCAGCTTCACTGTGGAACTGGCTTCTGCCCTGCTGTACAGTACCTGGTAGCTAAGGCTATGTGCCTCCTCGCCCCAGGGCTCCTCAAGCTTCTCCCCAGCAGGTCCTATAGAACCTCTCCTTAATTCTTACTGGCCTGACCTGTCTCAGGTTGCAGGTCTCAGCTCAGACCAATCAGCAAAAGTAGGAGACATGTCCAACACATACAAAGAGAAGACATTTTATGCTTTTTATGTCAAAGAGAAGACATAAGGAGCCAGAAACGCCCAAGACCCAGAAATATGAAGCATAAACAAGCATACACTTTTTCTCTTCAAAGCAACTACCACAATCATCCACTCTGACAAAGACTATTTCTCGAATTAGCCAGCCTCTAGTGGGGTGAGCCCGATATGAGGCAAGCACACAGATCAGCTGCCTAAAGCAACCCCTAAGAATCCCCGAAGGCTTTTCTTTGCGACCTCTCCCACACACATACAGAGTCTAGAAGGAAAGAGCTGCTGCCGCCGTCAATCCTCTGCAGATGGCTTTTCTAAGAAAACAGTTTTCCTCCTCCTGCCCTGGAGATGAGGAGGCTGCTAAGCGTGAACAAAGGTAACGGAAGCACCTGGATGACCTCATCCTAACGATGCCAATGCTTGTCCTTCCGAACCTTTCCATGGACTGCCTGGATTTCCCTCTTCCACACCACACACCACACCACACACATACATACATCATACACACACACACACACACACACACACACACACACACACACACACACAATGTAATTTTAAAAAGATAACTTTTGTTAGGTAGGATAATGGTGTGACAGTAATATAGGAAATATCATTTTCTAGAGACTTATACCCAAGTATTTTGTGGTTTAAGACTGTTATATCTAAATTTTACTCTGAAAAACTTCAGAAAAAAGTTGAACAAGCTAAAAGTTATGGAATCTATTTGACTGCGTATCAGTTCTACATTTAAAGTTTGAGATTTCTAGGCTGGTATGTGGGGCACGCCTTTAATACCAGAACTCAGGAGACAGCAGCAGGTAGATCTCTGTGAGTTCAAGAGCAACCTGGTCTTCAGATCAAGTTCCATGCTAGCCAAGGCTACGTGGAAACGGTCTCTGGGAGTGAGGTGGAAGAAAAAGAAAAAAAAATAAAATTTCTCATAATAAAAAGTGGCCCCCCAACACCCTCCTTTGACTTCAACAGCTAGTAGTGTCTCTCCTTGTAATGTGTTTTGAGGTATTTGGCAGAAGCAGGCATAGGAAACAGGACACTCTTCCACACATGGTTGGGTAACCCAGTGTATGTACGGGTTAAGGAAAAGGATAACAGAACATGGTTGGTTTCTTGGACCAATCTCTGCATTTTCTGTCACTCTGACACCCTGTCACCCTGTCACGCTGTCAGGTGCCAGGATGCACATGAGCATGGCAGCCGCTGTGTGGTTCCGCCCCATCTCTGCAGGCCACTTCACATGCTCACCTGCCATGTGGAGGGCGGAATGGCAGGCCATGGTGAGGGAAGGCTCCCCAGCTCCTCAGACCTCCCCCAGCAGGATGCCAGTCCTTGCCCAGGGAAGTCAATACAAACTGCTTCTGCATTCTGGGCTCTGCCTTGTCACTTTAAAGCTCTTGGCTTAGGAGAGGTAAAGGTGTCATGATGAAAATATTTCCTCCGACTTCAAGTAAGGAGAAAGGACAAAGGTGTCCACACTGCACGGACTTCGGCATTTCCATTTTGCGAGAGGTATTCAACAGGTGTGTTTTCTTTTCCTGGCCATGAGACTACTGGGTGACAGCTTCCCTGTGAAGGGGCTTGAGGCCTGTGAACTGAATTTGCAGCACAGGTGGGGTGAGCCTGGCGGTCATCTGATGCGCCGCTGGCAGCGAGTGCAGTGGAGAACAGCTGACGTGTGGTTCCGGCAAGCGCTCCTGGCTTACGGAGGTCTCTGTTGGTGCCCAGGAGTTGCTCCATCTCCTAGAAGTCAGACCTGGAGGCCCACTGCAACTTCACAGTTTCCATCACACCCTACTGAACGGAGAGCCGCTCAGGAGTCTGCACTCTTGCTAGCAATGTCGGCAGACATCGCTCAGCTGGCGTAGGCCCCCAGTACATGCTTTTGCTGTGCACGTTCACTGTGTCAACTGTGCGTCTGCATATCCCTCTCCTTCCTGTAACTTATTTTACTGTCAGCATCCCTTAGAATGTCTTACCACCCAGAAAACTGTCAAACGTCAGTCCCTTAGAAGAGAAGCACTCCATTGTGGTAAAGCTTTCCTTTCTGGGCATCACTAAATAAGTCCCTGGGGATTTAACCCCTCACCATTCCTTTCTCTCTCCTTCCTCTCCTTTACTGTGATGCTGGGTATGGAAGTTAGGGTTCCATGCGTGCCCACACACGAACTATATCCCAGCCCAGCTTTGATCCTTTTCTGGAGTCTGGGGGCTTTGCACATGTCAGGTAACTGAGCTACACTTTATTTATTTTGAGTCTAACTTAGCCGGGTCAGCCTTGAACTCACGCAGTCTTAATTTCTTTATAAAGTTTTCAAGTTGGTGGCGCAGGCAAAAGTTGGCGATTCCTTAATTCATAACATTTTCACTGTATCCTACACAAACGCCGTGGCAGTGAATAGAGAGTGAGAAATGCTTCCTCATGACCCTAAACAGTCAAGGCAGAGAGGCAGAGTAGGGAGTCACTCCTGAGCACGCCCACCCTGTCTGCCCACCCTGTCTGCCCACCCTGTCTGTCTGTGCAGTCTCACTGGGGATGGGCAGGATCTATATACTTTTAAGATGGCTTAAAAGACAAGGAAGGATCCATTGATGAATCTTCCCAGAAATCAGTGTTTACGGTGCTATAGTTTTCGGAAAGAGGTGCTGAGAGAGCCGCCGGCTTTGCTCTCAGGAGCAGAACAGGGCAGCTCCACGGCCACTACGTACAATGGCCCAGCTCCGAACCCCAGGAGGCTGTAAAGCCTGCCAGTTCAAGATCTACTTAGCAAGTCTGAACTCTGCTGCTCACCTAAAAGCAGAGCTCACATGAATCATTTGTGTACAACTTTCTCATGGCAACAGGTACGGCATGAGAACAAAATACTGCTTTCCCGACTTCCAGGGCGAACGGTTCCAAAGTGAACACTCTGACCTGCGTGTGACTCACAATCATTCTGAGTGGGGAGAGGGTGGTAACATCTGGATAAAGCTGTTTGAGAGCTGGGAATTTGGGCTGTAGCATTTGCTGTTTCTCATTTTATTCCAACTCTGAGTTGCTTTCTGCTGGATCCAGGGTCTCCTTCCTCGTCAGGTCTGTGTCTACTCCTTGCTGTGAATTCTTATTTCTAAAAATGCCTTTGAGGGCTCCCGCTCATGTGTCACGGTCCTGCCTCAGTACCCCTCTCATCCCCCCCCTATTAATATTACTATTGTAAGTGTTCTAAATGCTGGGTTTTAGGTAACTAGTTGGTTTATTTTAAGCTTTTAACATTTGAGTTTGTATTTTCTATGGAAATGCTTTTAATTTTCATTTTTCCCTACTAGATTTAATCTTCACTCTTATTTACCACGGATTATTAAAATATCTGTGCTTAGGGCCAGACATGATGGTGCACTCCTGTAATCCCAGCACTCAGGAGGTAGACACAGGTGGAACTCAACAGAGTTGAGGCCAGCCTGGGCTACAAAGCAAGTCCAGAACAGCCAGGGTTCACAAAAAGCTCAGTTTCAAAAAAGAAAAAACAAAACAGAACTGTGCTGGTAAAACAAATGACCGGGCTAATTAAGCAGCACCAGTGGTCGGGCAGTGAAGTCCCTGAAGCCGGCTGGCTCCATCACAGAGCTCTGACCACAGGGAGGCAGGCCTGAGTTCTGTGCTCATGTGAGGGGTTGGTTGTGCAGAGCCAGCAGAACTAAGGGACAGCAAGGAGCCCTGCAGCGCAGTGTGTGTAGGACCGCAGGGACAGTTTCAGTGTGGTCCACATTGTGGAGAGCAAACAAAAGTTTTCACAAGGGAAACAGTAAGGAGGGCAGGCAGGGATCCCGTGGTCCTGCCGCTGGCACAGCTTCAGAGCAGTCACAACAAGCTCAGGAGCTGGGCCGGCCTGGCTTTCTCAGGCACCTGCCTCCTGCAAACAAAGCTCTGCAAAGCCCCACAGGCTTGGTGGAGTCTGCCGCCAGCCAGGACGGGCGACTCAAACTGGACTTTATTTTTGTCTGAAATGAAGGAGAAAGTGGACAAAATTCCATACTTTGCAGAGTATCTTTCAGAAAAGGTGAAACCAGCTACTTTTCAGATCGTAAATCTTTAAAATAATTCACTGGCAGCAGATCTGCAGGCAGACAGGTGTGGGCTGCCACATGAAAAGCTCTACAGGACACAGGGTGGAGCTTGAAGGGAGGGCATAAGCGAAGGTTCCCCAGTTCTGATGCAAATCTCCTGAAAAGATTCACTGCTGCTGTCTGAACCAAAGGCACTGGTTTAGTAGACAGTGAAAGGACACAGGACTTGAAGAGAAAATAAAGGCACATCGTTATGAAATTTTTAACTTCGTTAGACGCCTGTGGACACAGTTCAGAAGGCTGAGTCAAGAGAAAGATCCTAAGTTCAAGGCCAGTCAGAGTCATAGAATGAGATTTTGTCTCAAAAAAACTAAAACAAAACAGACAACGAAAACAGGAGAAAAATACTATTTTCCTTTATGAGAAATGGTATAATATGTTTGATGATAGACTATAAAGTTTAAAATACATATCACGGGGATGGAGAAATGGCTCAGAGGTTAAGGGCACCGGCAGAAGACCTGCCATGGGCTCAGTTCCCAGAGTCCACTTGGCAGTTCACAATATCTGGAGCTCCAGGGGATCTGACACCCTCTTCTGGTCTCTGTAGGCACCAAGTAGGCACTTGGTAGGCAGACACTGAACAGATAAGCACCACTGTCTTTACGGACAGAATATAGTGCAGTGGCTAGGAAGATGGCTTAGTACGTAAGAATGCTTACTATGCAAGTATTCAGATCCGAACGTAAATCCCTCTCGGCCAAAGAAGAAGCTTTCGTGGCTGTGCACAGCTGTAACCCCAGCACTGTGGGGGACAGAGGCAGGAGGATTACTAGGGCTTACTAGCCACCTACATGGCTCTAGACCCCTGCTCAAGTGACCAAGTATAGCAGGACACTGCAATCTTCCTTTGTCCTCCACACGTAAACACAGTCCACCCCCCGCCACACACACACTATAAACCCTGAAGCAGCTAAAAAGGTTGGAGACGCTGTATGGAGAGCATGGAGTGCTGCTCCACTTACTGCATTCAAAAAAGGCCAAGCATGTGCCCATTATACACTGCCTGTTCACAGACATCGACGAATAGAAGTTACTTCTCAGAATGAAGGAAAACTAGGGCGTTTTATACATCTTAGAAAACACATTGGTATTTAAAATGTACACTGGTACTAAAGAATCAGTCATCTCGGATGGGCAAGCACTTCGTAACAGTCAAGTTTATGAATAACTCACTGGGTGACAAACTCCAGGTGCCAAAGAGCTGGGATTTCTCAGCTCTGGATTGTTGCTGTATCTCAGGCTACCCTTGTAATTCCCACCCCCACATACACACATAAGCATCGTCTCTGTCTCTCACACATCGTCCATAAGGCTAACGTTCTGTTCTACAACTCTCCTGAGAAAAGACAAGACCCGGGATTTATGAACGGTGACCAGCAACATTATGCTTTAAGGACTAGAAGTCAAATATGACAACAAACTATCCAATGAGCAGAAATGTGACCACTTGGCTACTCAGCCATATGCTCTGGCCCTGAGCAGCAGACTGGAAACGGTGTCTGCCACTTTCAGGTTTATTGTACTGCGAGTGATCAACACTAATGCAGCAGGGCTAACGACTTTCCTGTTGCCATCTGACAGCTTTGGATTTTCTCGGTCAGGGATATGCCAATCCTACCGGACATTAGCAAGGCATGAGCCTAGACCCTGGTCCCACTGATCATTCAATGAGAGAGAGAGAGAGAGAGAGAGACAGAGAGAGAGAGACAGAGAGAGAGAGACAGAGAGAGAGACAGAGAGAGAGACAGAGAGACAGAGACAGAGAGAGACAGAGAGAGAGACAGAGAGAGAGACAGAGAGAGAGAGACAGAGAGAGAGAGACAGAGAGAGAGAGACAGAGAGAGAGAGAGAGAGAGAGCGCCCTGTACAAAGAAACAATACCTTCCCTGCATTCACAACACTGGTGACTCAAACATTAGTAAGCATGGCTCAGACAGATAATCCCAAGCAGAGAGATCTGACAGCAGGAACGGAAGGGCAGCTGGGCACAGGAGGAGCGCCGAGCCTGTGGGTCTCACAAAGAGCCTCTTGACCTGTGCAGGTGATAAGGCCAGTCAACACACTCACATCCAAGTGGGTCACCTGGCCAGTCACATGATGACTGCAGCAGGAAACACAGTGGGGAGTGCCACAGCTGGCCTGGGTGGGCTGAGCCGCAGGACCAGGTAGGAACTGGGTGCCTCAAGGTCACATGTGGATTGCTAGTGCATGGTTACCCTCTTCTTGGGTCCCCTCAACCTCCACTGTTCCTCTTTATTGTCCCAGGACATTTTGCCTGGTCTTCTTGAATTAAGTAAAACAATTGCAGACAAGCAAAGACTGAGGAACTGCCACCTGGGCACTACCGTTGGAGGGAACCCTGAACAAGGACGACTGAGAGACAAGAGCTGAGCCAGGCGGAGAAGAAAGCCAGAGAGGGTAAGCACAGACCTCCTCGGTCCACTCTGAAGGAAAGCCACGGCAGAGAGTAGCTTACAGAACATGGAGCTGGTGAACAGCGACGCAAACAAGCTCCCCCCAAGCTCCCATCAAGTGGGGTCTTGACAAGGTATTATACGGAAGTGTCCAGGCTATGCAGGAAAGGAACTGGGTTTCAAATTCCAAAGCTGGGGGATTAAGATGGGACTGAGGGTGGCTCATTACAGGGCTGGCCTAGGCTCCATCCCCAGCACCACAAAATGAAACAACCAAAGACAAGAAAAGAGACACCACAACCACCATTAGAAATGCAAAACATGGGGTTGGGGATTTAGCTCAGTGGTAGAGTGCAAGCGCAAGGCCCTGAGTTCGGTCCCCAGCTCCGAAAAAAAGAAAAAAGAAAAAAAGAAGAAAAAGAAGAAGAAAAAAAAAGAAATGCAAAACATAAAACATTAAAGCAGAAAAAATAGTGTATTGGTTCCTACTATTGGAGTGAGAAAATAAGACCGCAGTAATTTACAGTTCCTCCTATCATGAAGGGGAATCTGCTTCTCACCAGTGACTGCAGGCTATCTTAAACTTCCTATGACCAAAGGAAGAAGGCAGATGTGACACAGTGCAGAGTCAAGGCCACAGAGCCTCACACTTCACCTCTCATATCCTGGAACCCGAGACCACCATGCTCTGGAGAAGCTAAGGCCCACAACCGTGAGGAAGAAACCACACAGAGGCAGAGCTGCAGACACCCCAGCTGTCACCGTCCCCAAACACCAGAGTGCCACTGTGTGGGTGATCTCCACCCCCACATGACCTGCCAGCTGAATGCAGTGAGATGAGTGAACCCAGGAAATCAGAAGACAAAAAGGCTGTAAAAGACAACGCGCTTCTGCCAGCTTCTAACAACTGCTCTGGAGAACTCGGTCTGCAGTGGTGTGCAACTGGTATTTACACAATGAATATAAAAGGAAAACAAGGCACACTAAAACCCTAACGGTAAAAACTGAACAAAACAAGCTACTTTTCATGAAGAGGCACACGTTTACAACAAGCATAGTCTACAACAGTTAAAAATGAAAGCAAGAAAGTAGGGCAGGGAGATGGCTCAGCAGGCAGGGTTTGTCATATATGCATTAAGGCCTGAGTTCACCTCGGAAACCACATGAGGGTGTGAGAGTGGGAGAACCTGAGGGCTGACAAGCTCAGACGCACTACACCTCAGGCCCACCACACCTCAGGCCCAGGTCCAGGGCTCTGAATTGGCCAGCCCCATCATCTACCCCATCAACGAACTGCTGGAGTGCAGTTCCTACAGAGCAAAACCAGGACTCCCAGAGGAGGTTCCGGTATTGATAGAGCAGCAGAAGCCAGCAAAGAAGTTTGGGAAAAGGGCGTACTGTCTGACATGCTGGAACACACTACAGCTTCCACAAAGAGACTTTGTTTCTTTGTTGAAGGGAGCTTGCAAGGGTGGAGGGCAGGTACTAGGGGAGGGCAAGATGAGAGGAATTGGAGTACACAATGTGAAAGTCACAAAGAACCAATAAAAAGATTTAAAAAAAAATCTAGGGAGGCTGGTGCAGAGGTATAAGGGCATTCACTTTTGCAGGGCACCCAGGATCAGTTGAGAGCACCTAGATGGCAGCTAACAACCATCGTTCCAGTTCCAAAGCAGCCAACACTGTCCTCTGGCCTCCAAAGACACTGCACACATGTGGTGCATCGACACACACAGGCAAAACATAAAGTAAAATAAGCACTTTTTAACATCTCGAGGGCTTGGCGGAAAGGGCAGTGTGGACGAGAACATACTATGCAAGCATAAGAACAAAGTTAGAATTCCCGGCACCCACACAGAAAGCTATACCCCAGAGCTGAGGGAGCAGAGACAGGAAAATCTCAGAGCTCACTGGCCTGGCAGCCTAGCAAAACAGCAGGGCTCGGGTTCAATGAGAAACCTTGTTGCAGGGAAATAAGGTGAAAGTGATATTCATGTATGAGTGCACTGTCATGGTTTGGGTATGATTGGTCCAGGGCGGCACTATTAAGAGGTGTGGCCTTGTTGGAGTAGATGTGTCACTGTGAGCGTGGGCTTGAGACCCTCATCCTAGCTCTGCTTGGAAGTCAATATTCACTAGCAGCCTTCACATGAAGACGTAGAACTCTCAGCTCCTGCACATGCCTGCCTGGATACTGCCAGGCTTCTGCCTTGATGATACTGAACTGAACCTCTGAACCTGTAAGACAGCCCCAATTAAATGATGTCCTTTATATGACATGCATTGGTCATGGTGTCTGTTCACAGCAGTAAAACCCTAAGACATGTATACACCTATACACATACATGTACAACACAAACGCTGTATACACATCTAAAATCCTTTTAACTTTTGGAGGATGCACAATGGATAGATGGATATAGCGTGGGGGCCTAGATTAGATTCTGCACACACGCACGCACGCACGTTCCCTCTGACGGACTGCTGGGAGAGCATCTATAGTTGTCTTTATCTATAGGGCTTCCGCCTGCCTCATACTGTGAAGACAGAGTAATGTTGGTCAGACAGGAAGAACAGGCTCAGGGTCTATGCGGAGCATGAGTAAGACAGGGAGGAAGCCAGCTACATACATGCCTACTGCTGAGAATGTAGATCTTTAAAAGCAGTACTAGACACAGGAGGTAATGGATGTGTTTAATGGCTTGATTTAATCATCCCACAGTGTATATATACAGCAAAACAATACACTGTAGGGGCCTCCAGCTAACACATAAAGGTATATCCTGCCAAGTTCTGTGACCCGAGTTTGAAACCAGAAACCTAAACGGTGTCAGAATAGAGCCAATTCTCACAGCTGTCCTGACATTCACGTGTGTCATGGCACATGTGTGCCATCCATCCCAACATACTGAAGTAATTATTAAAAAATTAAATCAAAGAGCCACATAGCACACTGTCAATACACAGAAGTCTTGTTACCTCTGCCTGAGCGAAACCGGGAAGAAGATTCCACCTAAAAATGCATTCCCGGATAGACAGGCTTGTGTGGGTGACTGGCTCCACCGATGGGAGATGATGGCGAGTGGACCCACCAACGGGAGGCCAGGCCCAGGAGCAGAGCGGAGTCCACCTGGGCTTTTCTACTGGCTGATTCTGAGAGCACAAGGCTGGGAACAGAGGGGTTTCTAGATCAGCATCCACCTATTCACCTACCGAGTTTATTCTCTACATTTCTAGCACTTGTGAGCCCACTGCAGCAATGTGGTCTCCTAATTCAGACTCTGGACCTGTCACCGATAGGTGAGTAAGGAACTGAATGACTCAAGGATGGCCACAGAGGTGAGCTCTCTCTTCTAGCCATCCCACACCACGGTGAGTGCCCCATTATTCCTCATGGCATAGCATCCGTTCCTGCCCAAGGCACTCACAGTGCTTTATCTCTTGGCTTTCATGGAAAGACCATGTTCTCTGACCACAGAATCATAAAGTTAGAATTCAGCAACAAAACAGTCACTAGAAAAACCATTTGTTTAGAAATTAAAAAAAACAATCCTAAAAAGACAGTATGTTAAGTGAAGTTAAGACAAATGCCACATGTTCTGTTTCCTATGTGGAAGCTAGCAATATGGATGCCAAGTAGAAAACAGTCATTACAACAGTCAGAAGGGGAGGGAAAGGGATAGAGTGGGTGGGTAACTAGGAGGAAGGTGGTCCCATGTTCTCTAACACACAGCGTGGCCAGATGCTGGCATCTGCCACGTAAGAGGCTCCAGCAGGAGACACGAGTTTGAGGCCATGCTGGGCTGCATAGTCCCTGAGAGAGGAGGCCTGGAAGAGCAGAGTCTGGGGTGCAGAGCAGTGAGTAGCAATGCTAATTACCTTATCTGATTAGTGTACACTCTATACACAAATTAAGACTGTACACTAATAATATGTACAACTATTATATTAATCAAAAGAAAAAACTAAGGACCCTAACTGCAAATGAGTTACTGGTCAAAGAAAACATAGTAAAAAATTGGTTCTCATAGTAAAAAAAATTTAAAGACCCAAAATGGGGTAAGTGTGTAAAACTGTCACATACATAGCTATAAAAATGTCATGGGCTATAGCTCTAACACTTAGAAAATCACAAGCTAACATGACAATTTTAGAAAACAAACTAAAAATGTAAGCTAGGCACACTCGCTTTTAAAGTAAAAATAAATTACTTAAACCCAAAGAAGAAAATGAAACACTTAATTTTTTTTAAATGTGATCCATTGTAGCCATTTTGGAACAGAGCTTGGCAGTTCTTCAAAGACTCAGTCTGCTTAATGCTGCAGTTCAACTGGGTGTGTATCTCAGAGAAGTAAAGGTAGCTGTCAACATGGAGATCTGCACGTCAGTCTTCAGAGCAGCACTGCTGACAACAGCCAACGGTGGGAACACTCCAAAATCCACCAACAGAAGAGTTGGGGGAGGGGGGCAGAGAGGGACATAGACAGACCCATGCTCACGCACGCACACACACATAGGCACACACACACGGAGGGAGGGAAGGAAGGAGGGAGGGAAAGAGAAGGAGAGGGCGAGAGAGAACGCGCGTGTGCCTGACTAGGTCTGTGCATAGATAGGCATCAGATCCCCTGGAACCGGAGCTGCACAGTCATAACCCACTATGTGGGTGCTGGAAACCAGACCTGGGTCCTCTCTAAGAGAGCAAGTAGTCTTAACTGCTGAACTACGGCTCCAGCCCTCAAGACCACATTTTAATAGGGAAGGCTGAGAATAGGCCAAGAACAGAGAAAACCGACTCGTGGTGATAGAAATCTGAGCAGCGGTTAGTCTGAGGGTGAAGGTGCTGCCTGAGAAAGGGCATGGCAGAGCCTCTGAGGTGGTGTCAAGTGTCTCCTCTGATGTGGGTGGTCACTACCCAGTGCATGTACCCAGCAGATGCGGGCAGCAGACAGCTTGAGCTCTAGGGAACGCTTAGCATCTGAGCACTCTGTTAGTCAGATTCCTGTCACCGTGACAAACATCCACGACAATCAGCTACAAGGGAAAACATTCATTCTGGCTTGGAGTTGCTGAGGTTTTAGTCCATAGTTGTTTGGCCCTGTTCCTTCTGGGTTGGGGGCAAGAGATAAATGGTCAAAAAAGAAACCACTTCATGGCCAGGATTGGACAAGTGAATGGAATTAAAAAAATAAAAATAAAAAACCCAAGAATCCAAAAATCCCCTTCAAGAGCACACTTTTGATGAACTCTTAGATTTTTTTACTTCCTCATTCTAGGCCCCATCTCTTCAAGGTCCACCAACTCTCGAGAGTGCCAAACTGGGAACAAAGCCTTTACCATACAAAACTTCGGCAAGTATTTGAAATCCAAACTATAGCACGGTAGCCCAGACTTTAGCACGCACTTTATTACCCTGAAAGGAGATGGAGATCTAGGGGCTGGGGAATAGTTTAATGGGTTAGAATGCTTGCTCTGCAAACACGAGGAACTGAGTTCAAATTCCTAGCAGCCATGTTAGAATGCAGGCACTGGCTACACAAGCCTGAGACTCCGGGATCAGAGGACTAGAGACAGGTGATACGAGGAACCCCCTGACCAAACCAGTCAGTTTTCTGGTTCCGCTCTGGTCCGCACACATGGGCAATTGTCTCCCTCCCCCATGCACACACCTTAAAATTTTTGAAGACTACACCAGAATACTTGACTCCTTTCAGCTCTTGACAAGAAAAAAAAAGGTGTTTCCTAAAAAATCAAAGCCCAAGACAGTGTCTGGAAATAGACAGTAAGAACCAGCGTTCACCAGTGACTCCGGCAACCAAGAACACTGACTTTGAACACAGCCCATTTTTTTTCTTCCAGAGTTATTACATTTCACAGTAAATAAAATTGTTTAAAAATTAGCACATTGTATAGATAGATTTAAAACAGCAAAAACTGAGAATCAGAGCAGTCAGTAGGTTTTTTAAATGGCAGCCTTGTCTTTATACAATGTTGCATATTTTTTAAAAAGCTGGCATTGCAATGTCCTCAAATTAGCCTTTTGGACTCCATGTAAACATCCCCTTGACAACTAGCATGCCAGCCCACAACTGCTGCTCTTCCTGTCCGATGATGCAGTCAGCTCCTGCCAAGGAACAGAAGGACCACTGTAGTCCTGTGACTGAGACAGTGGTCGAGGGCAGTTTACTCCCGGGCTCCATCCAACAAAACCAAACACAAGAACCAAAGACGCAGCCAACTCTCTAAAGCATGCAACAAAAATGTCCCCTCAGAGTCCGGTTCTAACCGATTTCCACAGCAGTTCTCACCATGCGGCCTGTAAGCCTCTGCTGGAACCACTCAGAAGCACACATCTGGGGCTGAGAGACACGGAACTCAGTAATAACTGCTGACTTCACAAGTACGATGGCTAGAGTCTGCGTTCCCAACACTACATACAAGGCCAGGTACAGCCGTGTGAATCTGTAATCCCATGACGGGAGAGGCAGACAGGAGGATCCCTGGGAAATTGCTAGGCAGCGAGCCTGGCCAACTGAGTGAACTCCAGGCTCAGGCAAAGACCTATCCCCAAAATAGGGAAAGACACTTGACACTAACCTGTGGTCTCCATGCATCCTTCCCCTCCCCCTTGAACACATACACCTGCACATACACATTCACATGCACACACGAAAGTGCATGTTTGAAACACAGTTCCCAGGCCTTTCACATCAGAACCTCTAGACAAGATTTCAAAGATTCTGAATTTTAAAGGGATTGTGGAATGATTCTATTAAGCACAGAAACTTGAGAGTCACTGGGAAATGGGGAAATCCAAACGCTTGGACTTGGTGCACTAAGAATGGAGGCAGTGTTGTGGTTCGGGTCTGGACCAGTTCCTTTTGTGGGCTCCTGGTTGAGATCCTGGTTTCCCATGCAGCACTGTTCATAGCTTTCGAAGGGGATTAGATCATGGAGACTCGGGTCTCATCCACAGGCCTTCCTGTGAAGGGTGGGACCTGACTGGAGTAAGGAGGCCACTGGAGGGTTCCCCAAAAGGGGCCCAGCCTCTTTCTCACCCTCTGCTTCCTGCCGCCATGAGGTGAACAGCTTTCGTCCTCTACATCCTTCTGCCCCTGCATCTGCCCCATCACAGGTCTAAGCCTGAACTGAAACTTCTAGAATGTCATGGACTGAAACCTCTAAAACTGAGAGCCAGAAAAAAAGATGTTCTTCCTTCGCGCTGTTTGTCTCAGGTACTTTGTAATAGTAACATAAAACAGGCGGCAATCGCCAGGAAACTGTAGGCCGCGTGTGTGATGCACACTTACAGCCAAGCACTTGAGAGGCAGAGACGAGGCCGTCCTGAGCTTCATGAGGCTGCCTTAGTCAGTGTTGCATTGCTGGGAGGAGTCAGCATGACCAAGGCAACTCTTCCCAAAAACCAAACCAACCCAAACCAAACCAACCCAACCCAACCCAACCCAACCCAACCCAACCCAACCCAAACCAAACCAAACCAAACCAAACCAAACCAAAGAGCATATAATTGGGGCTGGCTTAGAGTTTCTGAGATTTAGTCCATTATTGTCATGGCAGGACGCACAGTAGCTGCAGGCAGACACAGTGCTGGACCAGCAGCTGGGAGTGCTACACCCAGATCCCCAGGGCACAGCAAGAGACAGACACTGGGCCTGACTTGAGCTTGTGAATCCTCAAAGCTCACCTCAGTGGCACACTTCCTCCAACAAGGCCTAATCCTTCTCAAGTAGTGCCACTCCCCGGTGACTAAGCCTTCAAACGCATGAGCCATGGTGGCCATTCCTACTCAAGCCACCGCAGAGACTTTGGCTCAAGGAAACCAAATAGGGGAAGACTGAGTCTTGAAGAAGTGCTGTCTCAAATCTTACATCCACCACCGACTAGCTGGACCACCTGAGGTACTGACTAAACTTCATGTGACTCAATTCTCACCTGTGAAAAACAATACCACTACTTTTAAAAGGTAGTCACATCTCTTCTTGATCTTGAAATTTTAAAATAAGTACTGTATTTTTAACAAAAACAAGAAATAATTTAAAAGTTTGAAGAATACTTGAAAAATTAACAATGGACAATGAGACTTTCTACCCTCAAAAACAGTCGAGGAAATAATTTTTATATTAAACCTGATAGGGTGATTCTTTCCACATCCAGAAGTTGAGATTGTGGAGGAAAAAGAAAGCTTCACAAATACATGAATAGGAGCTGTGTGGCGACACTGGATGACAGTGTGCCAGCCTCTCACAAAGCTAAACACAGGCAAGCAATCCAAGCCGCTGCTGCATTCCTAGAGACTTACCCAGCGAGCCTGCCCACGAGTATTTATAGCAGCCATTTCATTACTGCCCAAATCTAGAAGCCACTGTGAAGCCCTTCGATAGGTAAACAGAGGAACTGATACATTCCTACTGTGGACAGTATGCAGAAATAAAGTATAAAGCTGTTAGTGAGGTGCTCATCGCCATGATAAATACTTAAGAGACAGTCTAAGGATGAGACTTCTTCCCAGAAAAGGGGGATTATCCAACCTCCTCACCTCAGCCTCCAGGTCATGCTCAGATCTCACCCACCTGGGTGCTGTCCCTTCCTAGTTGGCAACGCCTTCTCCTGAGCACGCACTCCGCTTCCCTCCCCTTCAGGTTTGAGCCTGACCTGCCCCATCCCACTAGTAAATTAAAGACCCACAACCACTGCCCAGATGACATCACTCTGGAGCAGCCACCATTAGCAAGTGATCTAGAAGCAAGAGCTTGACTGGAGACTCAGTGCTCCAGGGTCAAGCCCAGGGTTTCAAGTCCTGGCTCTTCACTGGCTAAGCTGTGTGAGACTAGATACTTGTGTTCCTCTTTATTCATTTAAGAACAGTTTGCTTGCTTGTTTGCTGGCTTGCTTGCTTGTTTCCAAGACAGGGTTTCTCTGTGTGGCCCTTGCTGTCCTGGAACTCATTTTGTAGACCAGGCAGGCCTTGAACTCACGGAGATCTGCCTCCCTAGTGATGGGATTACACAAAACTCTATGTACCAGTGCAGCCAGGTACTGTAATGTGCCTGCAATTGCAGCACTTCAATGGAAGAGGCAGGAGGAGTCCAAGTATTTGAGACCACACAGAGACACATACTGAGACCATCTTTTTAAGACAGCAAAATCAACCATTATAACCATTTGAGGGGGTGGAGGAAACGGGTGAACAGGCCTGTATCCAGGGACTGAACCCAGGACCTGACTGATTCACACAAGTGAAGCACTTTCCTGATTGAGCTACATCCCCAGATCCTTCATGGCCACTTTTAAATAATTTTATTTATTTTTATTTTGTGTACATTGGTGTTTTGCCTGCATGCATATCTCTGTGAAGTATCAGACCCCCAGGAGCTTGTGAGTACTGGGAACTGAACCGGAGTCCTCTGTAAGCAGCCACTTTGTAAGTGCTCCCGACCACCCAGCCATATCCCTCATAACCCTTCATAACCATTTTTAAGAGTGCAGCTCCGGGGCTGGCAAGATGGCTCAACAAATAAAGACACATGGTAAAGGTGCTTGCCACCAAGCTAGTTCCAACTCGGGAATCCACATGGTGGAAGATGAGAACTGACTCCCTCAAACTGTTGTCTGACTTCCACGAATTCTGTGACATGTGTGAATGCACAGCACACACATGTACATAGATAGATAGATAGACAGACAGACAGATACAGACAGACAGGTAGGTTCTGTAGTATCTCATCTTGCAGACATATGTCCACATTAAATACTAAGTTAACCCCACTGTTCTTCACCCTTGAGAGTCACCGTCTAATCATCTGTCAGTAAGAATCTACCACTTGTAGACACTTCATGTAGGGGCTTCTGGGAGAGGTTTACTACACTCAGCCCAACAGCACCCTCAGGGTTTATCTAGGTTCTGGTATGTGATTTCCCTCTTTTGGAAAAAAAAAAAAATAAGTGTCTCACTTTGTATGCCGAGGCTAGTCATAAATTCAAGGTGATCCTGCTGTCTCAACTTGCCCACAGTCCTGGAATTCCAGCACGTACAAGTCTATAAAAAAGAAAGCTCTTCCTTCTGATGGCCGAGTAACCGTCCATAGTAAGGACCTACCACAAGTTGTTTATTCATTGTCAAAAGAAAACTTTGTTAGATTTATTTTATTCTATATGTATTTTGCCTGCATGTATGTATGCACACCACATGTGTGTGCTGCCTGCAGAGATCAAGAGGGCACTGGATCCCCTGGGACTGGAGTTACAGAGAGTTTTGAGCTAGGAATCAAACATGAGTCCTCTGCAAAATGAACACGTGTTCTCAGGACTGCACCATCTCTCCAGCGCACGGCCCCACTTCTTACTACGATCAAGGGCCCTGTGGCCGTCTATGTTTGCTTTGTCAAGGATTGTCCACACTGCTCTCCATAACAGTAATGCCTTTTACATTTTCTCACACACACACACACACACACACACACACACACACACACACACACACACACACACACAGGAGACCCAGTTTCCCCATTCCTCCATCTTTAATAGCAAATGTGGGGAAACTGCTTTGCCATAGCAATGGGAATGCTGTATCAGTACCATTGGTAGCATCATGCTAAATTATTGTTTAGCTATGTCTACAAGAACACACAGTAGGAGCTCAGAAAGTATGTCTTGGATTGGATGCTAGCAGTACAGCCTTGTGGCATATTTAAGTAACGGAGAGAACTTTCAGAACACTTACAACATAGGTTTTTCCTTTCCAAAAATTTGCTCAAGGGATTGGAGGCATTTGCTTACTAATGTCTTACAATAGAAAGAGCTGTTTCGTGGGGCTAGAGAGGTGGCCCAGGAGTTATCAGCACATGCCGCCCTTTCAGAGGATCTGAGGTCATTCCCAGTGTCCATGTTGGTCCACCTGCAGCTCCAGCCCCAGGTAATCTGATGCCCCCTTCTGAGCTCTGTGGTCATATACACATACATACACATACATATACACAGACCCAATCACATATACACATAGTTAAAACATAATAAAAATAAATAAAAACAGTTGTTTCAATATTATTTTATGGTTCTAGTGAATTCCTGAAAATTGGCCCCAGTACTGACCGCTGTATCAGATTATCTACAAAACAAAATTTGGGGAGGAAAAAAAAATCCCATTAATAATGTGTCAGTACTATTTTAACTATTTTTGTGTCAAATAATTTTACAGTTGGGATGCCTTTAATGACACAGAGCCCAGCATTTTAAGATCTACAACACAATGAGGCTATGATCCTGGCTTGTGAAATACAACCTCAGTCTTGGCAAAGCACCCCTCTTCCTTTTCCTCCAGGTCTTTAAATAACCAGTGAAAGTAAGTCTTAATCCTCTTGGCCCACAATCCCCAGGGCCCTGAGAACCAACGGTCTAGGCAGGTGCAGTTTCTCCATGTGACTCCCACTGTCGCTGTGAGCTCTCTAGTCCCTAAGAACAACATCCCATCAGTGCTAGATTGCTCATCTAATGCATGAGAATACCCCAAAACAGGATGAATCTGCATCCCAGAGCTGGCAAAGCAAGAGCCTGTCACTCCAGGGATGCTCTCCTGGACCACCTGACAGAATTCCACCCCATACGATTCCAAGATCCAAAATTAAGTGTCCATCTGGGCAAGGGCACTCTTCTTATGGTCTTGGAGGAAGGCTATGGATGTAGCAGGGAAGGACAGGGAATGAGATAGTCACCTAATGTCTTAGAGCCTGGCTTTGATGGGCCCACCAGGCCATGATGATAAGTATATTAATAACTGAAACTGTGAAATGGCCCCACAGATGAACTAATAAACAGATAAGGGATGGATAAACAGACTGATACACGATAAAGCACACTAGGCAAAAGGCTAATTCTAGATTCGAGACAGTAGTTGCATTTGTTTCTAACAGGTCTCAGGCAGTCCAGACTGACATTGAACTTAATATAAATCCAAGGATGATGAGTTTAAACTTCTGATCCCGTTTTCATCTTCTGAGTACGGGGATTACACACAAGCACCACCACACCTAGTTTATTCAATGCTATGAACCGAGCCCAGGGCTTCATTCAACTAGGCAAGCCACTGTAACAACTAAGCCACATCCCAAGCCCTCAGCCTAGTCACTGCGAAATTTTTCAACTTTTGGGTATGAAAGTTTTCATAATAAAACACAGAAAAACATTTAGATAAGTTCCAAGCTAGCCACCAGGGCTATATAGAGACCCTGTCTCAAAAATGGGGGAGGGGAGAGAAAAAGAAAAGAAAAAGAAAGAAATGAAGGCTCTCTAAGAGCCACTATGTTTTTCTCTTCTACCCTGAAGGACACACAGAATTGCCAGGATTTCTCAGAGCAATGCAGAATCTGCACTGTGACACAAGCAGACTTAAGACACAGCTTGCCAGGGCTGGAGAGATGGCTTAGCGGTTAAGAGCACTGACTGCTCTTCTAGAGGTCCTGAGTTCAATTCCCAGCAACCACATGGTGGCTCACAACCATCTGTAATGGAATCTGATGCCCTCTTCTGGTGGGTCTGAGGACAGAGACAGTGTACTCACATACATGAAATAAATAATAAATAAATCTTAAAAAAAAAAAAAAAAAAGACACAGGTTCCACCAGTGAAGCAGCCCTGCAGAAGGCTGAGCCTCTTTCCCACTGCACTCACAGGGTCAGGGTAGAGACGATGGTGTCCTCATTTCAATCAGCCTCAGACAGAAGACTAAAGTTCTTTTCGTGAGAAACAAATTTTCAACCAAAAGCACCTAACACGAGGTGGAGTCATTTTACATGTGCAGAGAACAGACTGGGAGGGAAGGTCTCCTGTAGTTTTGTATGTAGGTGCTGGGGCAGGGGTGGAGCATGGCCAAGGGGCAACATCAGCTGTCTTCATCCGCACTCCCCACCTTACTTTTGGACACAGAGTTACTCAGTGGGCCTGGATCTCAAATGTTCGGCTAGACTTGCTGACCAGCAAGCCCTCAGGGATTCGTCTGTCTCCAACCCCAAGCTCATTATCCCGTATGCAAAATGTAGTGCCACACACAGATTGTACACGATGTTGATAAGCATGTGCGGCAAGCACTTTACCAGCCGAGCCATCCCTAGCCAGTACCTTTGAGCACATTATCTGTGCCTCTCCACACATGCAGGAGTGCTGCAGACAGCATGCAATTTCCACTGGGAGCACCCAAGAATGGCCCAGTGAATCTGAAGGTTCCCGATGGTCGTTCCCTTCAGTTCAAGGAGCCAGAAGGAGGAGACACTCCACAGCTGAAGGACACCCGGCAACCCACAGAGCTGTGGAGAGCCTCGCCAGCACAGACAGACTGCAAGCTGGAAGCACATCTTTTATGGCTGGCTAAAGAAACTTCTCAAATTTGAAACAAACTCCCCCACAAACCTATAAATTCAAGAAGTTTATCCAAACAGGATAAACCCAGAGATCTATGCCAAAACACATCATAAATACACCCTTAAAAGAGAGGGAAAAAGATAAAAGTTTCCAGGCAGAGAGAAGAATGCCTTACCTAGAGGAGACAGACATCCACTCAACAGTGTGTTCTCGCTGAAGCCTTCCCGGCCTGAGGAAATAGCACAACATTTTTCAAATGAAGAAAGAGAGAGCTGCCAACTCTGAACTGTGCAGCTGACAAAATTATCCTTTGGGAACTAAGGGGAAACTGAAACATTCTTAGACAAAAGAAAAGCAAGTCGCATTTGCCAGGGACAGAGCTCCCCTGGAAGGCCACTGGCCACAGGGCAGGAAGGAGTCTGAGAGAGCAGGTGGGTGCCTACCTGTGATGACATTCCACCCGAGCTTGTCTTGAGAATGGCGCACCTTTAGTCTCGGCACTCTGCAGAGCAGAGGCAGGAGACAGTGTGAGTTCCAGGCCAGCCTGGCACACAGAGTGAGTCCTGGACCTTGACGTATTTTATCTTGCATGTATGGGAGGGTGTGCATGTATTACCATGTGAAAGGACAACCTGTAGGACACAGTTCTCTCTACCACACAGAGTGCAGAGATCACACTCAGGTCGTTAGATGGCACGAAAGGTACCTCTGGCAGGCCAGTGAGACAGCTCGGAAACAAAAGCAGGCCACCAAACCCGAGAACCTGAATCCCACTCCCAGTACATGGTAGAAGATGACAAATGACTCCTCAAGCTGTCCTCTGACCTCCATTTGCCATGGGACAAGCATATGCATGCACACACGCGCGCGCGCGCACACACACACACACACACACACACACACACAATTTCACTATTTAAGGGTCAAAAAAAATCAGGCACTTCTCTTTGGACAGTACTATACACTTTATACACTGTCGGAAAGACTTGCTGACAGCCTGGCTGGACAGACCCCTCTGCCTGACCATGCGGAAAGCAGAACTAAGGACGCAGTTCTGCAGCACAGTGCTAAAGGTACAAGCTAGTGTCTTACTGTGGGCAAGAGAAAGGCACTAGCAGAAAGGGACGAACTGGAAAACTTTATGCACAGAGGGACTGGAGAATTCTGGGCCCTTCTAAACTGCAAAAGCTAATGCAAACAGCTCTAACAGAGCCCTACAAACCCTGCATGAGGAGACCCATAGTGAAGAAAGAAACAGAAGCCTGAAACAGGACAGCACAGCTGCATGGACTGGAAAACTCAGAGTGAAGATGGCAGTTCTCTTGGTCCACAGGTATAACATTACTCCAACCAAAACTCCAGCAAATCATCTCTTTGTAGAGCCAGGTGTAATAGTGCACAACCGTAGTCTCAGCGCTCGGGAGGCCGAGGCAGGAGGCCAGTCCACCTGGCCTACACAAGGCAGCAAAGGAAGATCAAACCAACTCTACACACCTTATCATACTGATTTCCTGATTTGGGTATTGTATTGTGGTTGCATAAGGGTGTGCTATTGTGTTAGTTATGTAAGAGGCAACAATGCTCACAAGTGGGCCGAGGTTATTGATACCTCTGTAGAGAATCTTTGTTAACTTTCTACAAACCTACAATTACTCCCACATAAAGTTCAGCCAACCAATGAAATGAATCCTTTACATTGCCTAACTGGAAAACAGGTGTTTTCTACATCCTGGTGACCTGGCCCTCCCTGGTCTCTAGAGCCACAGATCCTAGAGCACCTGTGGTGTGAACACCACGGGAAGCCAGCAGAGGAGACAAGAAGCACATGAGGCTCAAAGGGAAATAACCAAGATCACCCTGCTCATCAGAGCCTCTGACTAGGAGGTGACTGGCATGATCATGAAACACCAGCCAGAATTTCCAAGGCAGAAACACCAAGGTCCATCTCTGAATGGATACCAGAACTTGTTAATTAAATACGTGATTTCAGTAAGACATGTTGGTAACACACACTGCTGTCTCCGTTTCAAGGCATGGACCCAGCTTTCTGCATTTAAGCCTGTCACAGGGATGATACTGAACTAGAAGAGTCATTGACATCTTTAAATTATCAGAAGGAGGAGGAGGAGGATGAGAAAGAGGAAGAGGAGGAAGAAGAGGAGGAGAAAGAGGAAGAAGAGAGGAGGAGGAGAAAGAAGAAGAGGAGGAGGGGGAGGAAGAGGAAGAGGAAGAAGAGGAGGAGAAAGAGGAGAAGAAGGAGGAGGAGAAGGAGAAGAAACACATACACATTCTAAAACTTTAGGTGACAGTTCATTTTTGTTTGACAAACATGACAAAGGAACATTTTAAAAACTAGTTCTAAAGAGCACTGTTGTTTAAGCAGGTGTAGGAGTTCATGACTATAATCCTAGAACTTGGGAAGCTGAGTATGAGGCTAGTATGTGCTACACAGCAAAACAATGAAAGAAGAATGAAGAGGAGGAGGAGGAAAAGGATAAAAATATGGAAGGTGCTAGAGAGATGGCTCAGAAGTCAAGAGCGCTTCTGCTTTCCAGAGGACTTGAGTTTGGTTCCTAACACCCATGCTCAGTGGCTCACAACAACCCGTGACCCAAGCTCCAGGCCTACCAGCATCTAGAACCACCGAGGGGCGAGCCTGTCTGAAGCCCTGTGACACCAGCATAGACTGGGCAGCCTCTTGGTGGTCTATGCAGGTGGTCTTCATCACGGTAAGTGATGTATTAATTTGGAGAAGACAATTCATTCCTCCGCAGGGGACCCTGGGCCAGGCAGCACTGCAGTAGTGAGATGGTGGGGTGAAGCCGAGCACCTGCATGCATGCAGTCCTCTCTGCTCCTGTGGGCACCCCATGACCAGCTGCTTCAAGCTCCGGATGCCCTGGCCTCCCCATCATGATGAACCAACCTGAAACTATGAGCCGAAGTGGGTCCTTTCTCCCTCAAGTTGCTTTTGTCTGACTATTTCATCACAACAAATGGAAAAGTAACTAAGGCATACACTTTTAAAAATAACTTTGTGCAAAGAAATGCTTGCACAAGCATTTAGCCAAGCACCAAGGCACATGCTTACTAACCCAGCACTTGAGAAGCAGAGGCAGGAGGGTTACAAGTTTAAAGCCAATGTCAGCTCCATAATGAGATCCAGTTTCAAATTTTTAAAAATCAAATTAAAATCCAAACCACAACAAATATATGGTAATTAAAAATAAAAATCTTCCAGGTGGTGGTGGTGCACACCTTTAATCCCAGCACTCGTGAGGCAGAGACAGGAGGATCTCTGAGTTTGAGGCCAGCCTGGTCTACAGAGCAAGTTCCAGGACAGCCAGGGCTACACAGAGAAACCCTGACTTGAAACCTCTCCCCACCAAAAAAGCACAGACCAGGTGGTCTTGGCTGTGATTCGAAGCACTACACAGCACGGGCTGTGGTGACAGCCTGTGAGCCAACACTGAGGTAGAAGCCAGGG